>NW_028270142.1:126112196-126262479 GCF_037043375.1 Chiloscyllium plagiosum | reverse complement strand
AAAAGTTACATTCTCAGGTTAACTGTAACAATTGGTTCTGGATTAGTGATGCTGGAAGAGCACAGCAGTTCAGGCAGCATCCAAGGAGCTTCGAAATCGACGTTACGGGCAAAAGCCCTTCATCAGGAATAAACGCAGTGAGCCTGGAGCGTGGAGAGATAAGCTAGAGAAGGTTGGGGTGGGGAGAAAGTAGCGTAGAGTACAATGGGTGAGTGGATGAAGGTGATAGGTCAGGGAGGAGAGGGTGGAGTGGATAGGTGGAAAAGGAGATAGGCAGGTAGGACAAGTCATGGGGACAGTGCTGAGCTGGAAGTTTAGAACTAGGGTGAGGTGGGGGAAGGGGAAATGAGGAAACTGTTGAAGTCCATATTGATGCCCTGGGGTTGAAGTGTTCAGAGGCGGAAGATGAGGCATTCTTCCTCCAGGCGTCTGGTGGTGAGGGAGCAGCGGTGAAGGAGGCCTAGGACCTCCTGTAGGTCGATTTGAGCAGGGATCTTCACTACCACCTGATGAAGGAGCAGCGCGCTGAAAGCTAGTGCTTCCAATTAAACCGGTTGGACTATAACCTGGTGTTGTGTGATTTTTAACTTTGTCCATCCAGTCCAACACCAGCATCTCCAAATCAAGGTTTGTTGAATGTAATTCAGTGACCGGTATGTGATGGGTGAAGGGGACTTGGTAAGAGTTAGGGTATTGTCTATCTGGAAGATTCACGTTTCCAGACATTGTCAGCTGGAAGGCTGTGAGATCTGTATTGGAGCAGCCAAATGGGGAGGTTTAATAAATGGGTTTTTGCTACAGACAAGCAGCCAATAGAGCTTTGATAAGCAACATTGCAGAGGTAGCAACATAAGTCTTGGTAACTACGTAGATCCAAATTTAAACCTTTAGTGACAGCCAAGAAGAAACAGACAATATAACTAGCAAATGACAGAAGCTGGTCTGACTTGCCTTGTATGCATCAAAATAGAGCTTCAGTATAACATGTACATCCATTTTCACATTCTACTGGCTTTTTGTCAGCTTTTCCCTCAGGATCTGAAATAATTCCATAGAGGCTGGTATTCCCATCACCATTTACAAGTGTATGGTCCGGCTTTCTCAGAGCATCAGAACATCTGACACTCCTGTTTGTTATTTTGTTAAACAAATACAAAACACAGTTTACAAAAAACAGTTAACATTTACAGCTGTATACAACAGCAATTTTACAAAGGGAGAGGAGCAGCAAAGCTAGGCCCCAAAGCCTACCGTTCAACCAGTTTACAGGGAGATGAGGACAAACCTCAAATCCCAGTTTCACATATAAAAGACAGCAACAATGACATTTGTACATAAAAAACCAATCCAGTTACATAAAAAACAGCGCATACAATACAGACCCGGCAAGCCCCCGTCCCTCCCACCTTCCGACCACTAAGGCAGCCCGCCCCTACCCACCTTCTGGCTCTCAGTCCATCCCATGCCCCTTCCAGTTCTCGGTCCGCCCTGACACACCTTTCGAACACCTCTAGGACAGCCCGCCCTGGTACCCGCCCGGGGTGACAGCTGTCAGGACGGCCTACCCACCTTCCGGCTTCACAAACCACCCTCAGCACCTTTCGACCACCTCTGGAGCAGCCCGCCCCGGTACCTGCCCGGGGTGACAGCGCTGAGGACGGCTACCTGCCTTCTGGTTCTCGGTCTGCCCCTACGTACCATTGGGCTCTCACCCACCCCGATGCGCCATCTGGCCAGTGGGCTATCCTGGCACACCCTCTGGCCACCTCTAGGACAGCCCGTCTCCTTCCCTGGGACGACAGCGTGCAGGGTAACCCACAAGCCTCCCGGATCTCAGCCCGCCCCTACGTGCCTTCTGGCTCTCGGCTGCTCTGACACCTTTCGACCACCTCTAGGACAGCCCGTCCCGATTAGCTCTTATCGGGACGACAGTGCTCAGAACGGCCTACCCACCATCTGGCTCTCGGGGCAACTGGCATCAGGGTGGCCTACCCACCCTCCGGCTTTCGGGACAACCTACCAACCTTCAGGTTCACAGGATGGCCTACCTACCCTCCGGCTCTCAGGGTGACAGCTTTCAGGATGACCCATGAGCCTCCCAGCTCACAGTAAGGCCTGCCAGACCCAGGGACACGCAAGACAGTGCGGGTGATAGACCCAGGAAACACCACAATACAGTTCGTTACCAAAAAACAGAGTCCTTTCTGGTACAGTCCAAATCTATACAGTCTTCAAAATATAGAATCCATTTCCAGGAAGAGTCCACTCCAGTATACAATGTGCATTGTCGCAAATAGAGTCCGCTCCAAATTGCAGAGTCCGTTGCTAAAAACAGAGTCCTCAACCAAGGGCAGAGTCCACTCCTGAAGGCAGCAAATGCACATCCCACAGCACACAGGTGTTCAGTCTCCATGGAGTCCTGGCCCAGCCTTGGAAAACTGGGCCCACTCACAGGAACATAGTACATTGTACAGGTGCAGTTAACTCACAGGGGCTTGGTCCACTCCTGAAGGAAAGGTCTTCTCCCAAATTCCAGGATAGAGCAACTGCTCACCTCCCAGCACACACACAGGTGTTCAATCTTCACAGGCCCAGTCCCAAGGCTAGGCCTCCCCACAGGAACAGTTCCTCTGGTAAAATGTCATCTTCCACAAGGGTTCAGCCAAAAACAAATTAAAAAGTGAAGACACATACAAAAAAAACAAAGAAAACTAGAGTCCAAGGGCTAAGCCCTACCATAAAATTAACATTATCCTTTTCTCAGATACAGAAAGGAGAGAAAAGAGTAACAGGCTGTAACTAGCCAGTGAAACAACTGTCCCCTAATGAGAACTGAGTTACACCTGAAACACATTATGTGCATCAGGAGTTTAACAATCAGTCCTCACTAAAAGGAATGCCAGTTAACAAACTGACTAAATAATTCAGCCAGTTCAGTGATCAGGTTTCCCTCTCCAAAAAAGGGAAGCAGAAACCAACAGTAACATGTTGACTGTAGTACCAGCCAGCACAGAGTCAGTCCCCTAAATTAAGGAGACTCTGAATCTCCTGTTTTTTTTTATTTTCTCAGACACCTTCAAGGAGAGTCCTTGCACACACACTGATCCAGCTCTCAGAATGAACGGAACCTCTGACACTCCTATTTATTTATTTTTTTCTAACTGCGGTAGTGCTTATTTTTTCCCCAGCACCCACGTTGTGTGTGGGCAGGTGTGAGACACAGTGAGAGACACAAGGTGTACAAATCTTTATTCAATTTCCACCACCAGGAAGAAATTGGTGGCCAGTGAATCTCCTGTTTGTTTTTATTTTCTTTATTTTAGTGAACTGAACTGTGGCACACCTTTTTTTCTTTTAATCTCCTAATTGTTTTTTTTTTCCTTTCTTTTTTCTTTGTTTTCTTTTCTTCTTATCTCCGGTTTTTTTTTATTTTCCCTTCAATGAGGACAGTCCTTGCACATGTGTGCGCACACACACACTCACACTGATCCAACTCTCAAAAGGGGAAACACCCGAGTGGCCAGTGATAAGCACTGCCCTTACACTCCTGTTTATTTATTTATATTTTCTTCCTTTTTTTTCGGGAGGGCAGGGATTAAATCAAAATAGAATTAACACTCCAGTTTATCTATTTCCTTATTTTTTTCCTTTTTAATATTAAGCCCCACACTACCGCCTAACTGCGGTAGTGCTTATTTTTTCCCCAGCACCATGCTGTGTATGTGTGCAGGTGTGAGATACAGTGAGAGACACAAAGTGCACAAATCTTTATTCAATTTCCACCACCAGGAAGATAGGAAAACACCTGAGTGGCCAGTGATAAGCAGTGCCCTTCACAGTGATAAGCAATGCCGTGTGATCAAACAGTGAAGGGGAGGGCAGGGACTAAATCAAAATAGAGTTGGTGGGGGAAATAATGCACTCCACTCCCTGCAGCGCCCACCTCTCCCTGAACAACTCCAGGGTGTTGATGGACACTGCCTGCTCCTTCTCCAAGGGCACCTGGGCCCTAACGTAACGGCAGAAGAGGGGCAGTCGGCCCTAACGACCCCCTCCACGGCCCGCTGCCTGGACCTGTTGATGGCCAGTTTGGCCAGGCCCAGGAGCAGACCCACGAGGAGGTCTTCAGACCTGCCCTCCCTCCTCCGTACCGGGTGCCCAAAGATCAGGAGCGTGGGACTGAAGTGCAACCAAAAGCAGAGGAGGAGGTTTTTCAGAAAATCAAAATCAAAAAGGGAGTGCAAACGCCCACACCCAATATATACATGGTCCATGGACTCCACAGCGCCACAGAACAAGCAGTTGGGCTGGAAGTCCGTGAACCACCGCAATCTGCGGTTGCAGGGGACTGCTGCGTGCAGCACCCTCCACCCCAGATCCCCGAGAGAAAGGGGAGGACTCCTGCATAGAGAGCCCTCCACTGGGGATCCCCACCGCCCGGTGGCAAATGGGCACGCCAAGGCGTGTCCGGACGGTGGATGAGGGAGAAGAGGTGGACGGTGTGCAGCAGCAGTCTATACAGGGCCCTTCTTTTCACATCCCTAAATGAGACAAAATGAAAATTTCGGAGGCGGCTCAGGTTGTGGGGCACAGGCTCCCGCGGGAAGTACGGGACCTTGGGGCCAATGTGAAATTCCGTCCGGGCTGGGGTGAGCGCGGACGGGATCCCACCGCACACCTGAGCGTCCTCAAACTGGTGCACTACGTCGGGTCCGAGCACCGCCGTTTTGAGGCGTCGGATGGCGGTGGCCATGTACCGGATGTCTACCGCTGCCCTGCTCGCTATGTCCTGCGGCAGCATCCAGCCCAGGCCCCCGGCACCCAGCACGTCCCTGACCCTGGTCACCCTCGCCGCCACGGCCCTCCCCTCCGACAGCCACTCGAACCCGCGAGTACGGAGGTGCGGATTCCTGAGCAACGGCTCCCTGACGACAGCCGCTATTCCAGCCGGAGGGTAGGCGCGACGCGATTCGACCATGTTCCAAACAGTGATCAGGTCCTGGTAAAAGACAGGCAGCGTCTTGAGGGCGACCTCCAAACCGTCACGGTCGACGAACAGGAGCTGTGTGTCGTAGTTGAGGTTACGCACCTGGCGGAAAAAAACGTCGCCAGGGCGCACCACCTAGGAGGAGGAGGCTCGACGTAAAGGTATCGCCGCAAGGTCTGAAGACGGAACGTCACGACCTGGGTCCGGACGCACACCAGCGACTGACCGCCCTCCTCAACAGGGAGACTCAGAACCTGCGCGGCGACCCAGTGCATCTTTTTGTCCCAGAAGAAATCGACCAACGTTCTCTGGATGTCAGCGACAAAGCCAGGAGGAGGGACCAAAGTGACCAGCTGGTACCACAGCATGGCGGCCACCAGCTGGTTTATGACCTGCACTCGACTCCTGTAAGATAGCACTCGGAGCAGTCCTGTCCAGCGGCCTAGGCGAGCCGAGACTTTGGCCTCCAGCTCCTGCCAGTTGTACGGCCAGGATTCCTCGGCCGGGCTGAGGTAGACCCCCAGGTAGAGAAGATGGGTGGTACTCCAGCTGAACCCCCGTAACTCCTCCGGCAGAGAGTCCACCCGCCACGGACCGACCAGTAGTCCAGAACATTTGGCCCAGTTGATCCTGGCGGAAGACGCTGCCGAGTACACAGCCTGGCACTTGTGCATCCTCCCCAGTCAGCCGGGTCGGTGAAAGTGAGGAGCACGTCGTCGGCATAGGCCAAGAGGACCACCCTCGTGCCCGCGCCGCACAGAACCAGCCCCGACAACCTCCTACGCAAGAGGCACAGGAAAGACTCCACGCACAGGGAATATAGCTGGCTGGACACGGGGCAGCCTTGACGCACTCCTCTCCCGAAGCGAAGGGGCGCCATCAGGGACCTGTTAACTTTAACCAGACACTCTGCGGCGGCATACAAAAGTCGGATCCGAGCGACGAACTGCGTCCCGAACCCGAATGTCCGCAGAGTCCCGAGCAGGTACTCGTGATCGACCCTGTCGAACGCCTTCTCCTGGTTGAGAGACAGGAAGGCGCTCGGCAGACCAGCCCGTCGACAGAAATGGATCAGATCCCGGACCAGGTGGACGTTGTCGTGTATCCTCCAGTCCAGGACCGTGTAGGACTGGTCCAGGTGAATCATGTGGGCCAGCAGGAAGCCAGGCGAGAAGACAACACCCTGGCGAAGATTTTGTAGTCCGTGTTGAGGAATGAGACCGGACGCCAGTTCTTCAAAGAACAAAGGTCCCCCTTCTTTGGCAGCAGGACGATAACCGCTCTGCGCCAAGAAAGGGGCAGCTCTCCAGCATTTAGACACTCCCCCAGGACCTGCGCGTAGTCGCTCCCCAGGACGTCCCAGAATGCCCTGAAGAACTCCACAGTCAGCCCGTCCAGCCCCCGGATTTTGCCCCTCGAGAGCCGGTCGAGGGCGCCGGTCAGCTCCTCTAAAGTGACGGGAGGGTCGAGCCTTCCGGCGTCCTCCGGGCCGAGCTGTGGCAGGTCCTCCCACAGAACTCTGCGAGCATCCTCGCTGGACGGATCCGGAGAGACAGAGCCATGTAATAGCTTCAGACGTGGGCCCTGATACCCTCCGGATCTGAGACAAGGGACCCGTCGTCTGCCAGCGGCACAAGGAGCTGCTGACGGGTTCCACGCCTTTTTTCCAGCGAGTAGAAGAAGGGGGAGCCGCAGTCCAGGTCCTGGAGGAGCTGGATCCACGACCTCACGTACGCGCCCCGGGCCCCGACGAGCTGCAGGTCCCGGAGCGCGGCCTTCTTCTCTTCGTACATCCCGTGCAGGGCCGGGTCCGCGTCGGGCTGACCGAGGTGTGACCCCAGGTCGAGCAACTCCCCGATCCTGGATTTCCGCATCTTCGTCGACCCCCTCGCGTACTCCTGACAGAAGACGCAGACGTGAGCCTTGCCCACATCCCACCATAGCCTCAGGGAGGGGAAGCTTCCCCGCTTCATTTTCCAGCCGGCCCAGAAACGACGAAACGAGTCCCGGAACTGCTCGTCCTCCAGCAGCAGGTTGTTAAAGTGCCAGGACGCGGAGCCGAGCCTGGCTCCGAACGGAAGGAGTTCTGCCCACACCAGGTGATGGTCCGTGCACGACACCTCCGCGTGGAGGCCTTCGGAAAACAGGAGGCATATGCCCGCGAAACGTACAGGCGGTCGATTTTGGACCCTCCAACCCTAGGCCTCACGAAGGTGAAGGCGATGGAGTCAGGATGGAGATTCCGCCAGACGTCCACCAGGTCGAAGGACTTGACCAAGTCGCCCAACCTCTTCCCCGATGCCCAGCCAGTGCGGGTACCGCCGTGGTCCCTGCCCTCGAGGACACAGTTAAAATCTCCCCAGAGGATGACACACTGGTTCTCGTCAATGGAAGCGAGATGAGTGGACACTTCTTCAAAGAAGCTCGCTTGCCTCAGCCCGGCCAGGGGAGCGTAGACGTTCACCAAGTGAAACACCGCGCCCCCCAGCCAAACAGTCAGGTGAAGCAAACGGCCTGGCACGGGCTCCCTGACCCCCAAGATCTCGGGCTGAAAATGCAGGCCAACAGGATAGCCACCCCGCCAGATCTGCGGTTGAGATGACTCATGTAGACCCCCCCCCCCCCCCCCCTCACCTCACCACTCCGGGAGCCAGGTGGCTTCGTCTCCCGGGGTAGTGTGGGTTTCTTGTAGGAAGCACAATGCATACCTCCCGTCCCGGAGGACCGAGAGGGTTTGGGATCTGTGCTGTGACTCCCTGCTGCCGATGATGTTGAGGCTGGCTATAGTTGTCTCCATGTCGGAAGCGTTGTGCAACCACCACCAGTACAATTAAAAACCTATATACACATTTACAGGGAGGACGAGAGAGGGGCACAGAAGTCCCTCGCCCTCACCAGGAGCGCCCTCAGGAAGTTCCTGACTCGCTTTCGCTCATTGACATCGAGCCCAGGCGCCTGGCGAGCAGCGTGGGCTGACCAGTAAACTCTTTCAAAGTTGCTCCAGCGGTCGAGCGCCAGCTGGATCTATCCTGGCGACTCCGAGTTTCCTTGACAAATTTGTGGAGTTCCTCGAGGGAGATGAGGGGGAGATTGGTGGGGGGCACCTGGGATTCGAAAATGTCACTGCAGACGGAGTCCGCGTCGTCCCCGGTGTCCGCCACCGATCCCGAACCCTCCTCCGGGAGGTCGCCCTCGGTCACCGACCTCTCCCAACCGGGAGGATGGGGGCTGGCCCGGCGCCGCCAACAGGCCTCAAACCCCCAGCGACCCCACCCCCAGGGTCACCGGCGGTACCTTCCTCGGCACACCCCTTCCCGGAACGCCCCGAGTTCGGGTCGTCGGGCGGCAGAGGCTCGGGGCCCCGCTCCTCTCCCGACACCGAGACACCTGGCTCCTCGGGCAAAAGGTCCTCCCGCAGAAAAAGGTCATCCCCCAGGGCTAAGGCCCCCGGAAAAACAGTCTGGGAGGGAGGAGCGAGGATAACACCTTCCTCCCCTCCACCTCGCGACGACTCCATTGTCGCCCGCACCACGGCCATCGTTGTTGTTGTTAAAGTCCTCCCCAGGGGCCGGAGGAGTTGAGTCAGCAGGAGGCCCTGCCGTAGCCCCTGGGGTGTTTGGGTAGGACGGGTCGCGGTGCAGGACAGTTAAGAGGCACCAATGGCTCATCCCCTGGAGAGGGGTAGTGCTGCTAGAGTGTCTCCCCCCTCCAAGGGCCGGTGCCTCTTCCCCAGAGCGACAGGGAGGAATTTATTTTTTTTTTTCTTTTTTTCTTTTTTTTTTTTTTTTTTTTACCCAGAGAGACCGGGGGGGGGGATTTATTTTTTTTTTTTTTATTTTTTTTTTTTTTTGCTTTTTTTTTCTTTTTTTTTTTTTTTTTTTTTTTCTTTTTTTTTTTTCCTTTTTTTCTTTTCTTTAAAAAATTTAACCCCCACACTACCGCCTAAGTGCGGTAGTGCTTATTTTATCCCCAGCACCCATGGTGTGTGTGTGCAGGTGTAAGACACTGTGAAAGACACAAAGTGCACGAATCTTTATTCAGTTTCCACCACCAGGAAGACAGGAAAACACCCGGGTGGCCAGTGACAAACACTGCCCTTCACATCAAAGGACAGTGCTGTGTGATCAAAACAGTGAAGGGGAGGGTAGGGACTAAATCAAAATAGAATTGGAGGGAGAAATGATGCACTCCACTCCCTGCGGCGCCCACCTCTCCCTGAACAACTCCAGGGTGTTGGTCGACGCCGCGTGCTCCTTCTCCAAGGACACCCGGGCTCTAACGTAACCGCGGAAGAGGGGCAGGCAGTCGGCCCTAACGACCCCCTCCACGGCCCGCTGCCTGGACCTGTTGATGGCCAGTTTGGCCAGGCCCAGGAGCAGACCCACGAGGAGGTCTTCAGACCTGCCCTCCTTCCTCCGTACCGGGTGCCCAAAGATCAGGAGCGTGGGACTGAAGTGCAGCCAAAAACAGAGGAGAAGGTTTTTCAGAAAATCAAAAAGGGAGTGCAAACGCCCACACCCAATATACACGTGGTCCACGGACTCCACAGCGCCACAGAACAAGCAGTTGGGCTGGGAGTCCGTGAACCACCGCAATCTGCGGTTGCAGGGGACTGCTGCGTGCAGCACCCTCCACCCCAGATCCCCGAGAGAAAGGGGGAGGACTCCCGCGTAGAGAGCCCTCCACTGGGGATCCCCACCGCCCGGTGGCAAATGGGCACGCCAAGGCGTGTCCGGACGGTGGATGAGGGAGAAGAGGTGGACGGTGTGCAGCAGCAGTCTGTACAGGGCTCTCCTGTTCACCTCCCTAAACGAAACAAAGTTAAAATTTCGGAGGCGGCTCAGGTTGTGGGGCACAGGCTCCCGCGGGAAGTACGGGACCTTGGGGCCAATGTGAAATTCCGTCCGGGCTGGGGTGAGCTCGGACGGGATCCCACCGCACACCTGAGCGTCCTCCAACTGGTGTACTACGTCGGGTCCGAGCACCGCCGTTTTGAGGCGTCGGATGGCGGTGGCCACGTACTGGACGTCTACCGCCGCCCTGCCTGCTATGTCCTGCGGCAGCGTCCAGCCCAGGCCCCCGGCACCCAGCACGTCCCCGACCCTGGTCACCCTCGCCGCCGCGGCCCTCTCCTCCGACAGCCACTCGAACCCGCGAGTACGGAGGTGCGGATTCCTGAGCAACGGCTCCCTGACGACAGCCGCTACTCCAGCCGGAGGGTAGGCGCGACGCGATTCGACCATGTTCCAGACAGTGATCAGGTCCTGGTAAAAGACAGGCAGCGTCTTGAGGGCGACCTGCAAACCGTCACGGTCGACGAACAGGAGCTGCGTGTCGTAGTTGAGGTTACGCACCTGGCGGAAAAAATACGTCGCCAGGGCGCACCATCTAGGAGGAGGCTCGACGTAAAGGTATCGCCGCAAGGTCTGAAGGCGGAACGTCGCGACCTGGGTGCGGGCGCACACCAGCGACTGACCGCCCTCCTCAATAGGGAGACTCAGAGCCTGCGCGGCGACCCAGTGCATCTTTTTGTCCCAGAAGAAATCGACCAACGTTCTCTGGATGCCAGCGACAAAGCCAAGAGGAGGGACCAAAGTGACCAGCCGGTACCACAGCATGGCGGCCACCAGCTGGTTTATGACCAGCACTCGACTCCTGTAAGATAGCACTCGGAGCAGTCCTGTCCAGCGGCCTAGGCGAGCCGAGACTTTGGCCTCCAGCTCCTGCCAGTTGGCCGGCCAGGATTCCTCAGCCGGGCTGAGGTAGACCCCCAGGTAGAGGAGATGGGTGGTACTCCAGCTGAACCCCCGTAACTCCTCCGGCAGAGAGTCCACCCGCCACGGGCCGACCAGTAGTCCGGAACATTTGGCCCAGTTGATCCTGGCGGAAGACGCCGCCGAGTACACGGCCTGGCACTCGCGCATCCTCCCCAGGTCAGCCGGGTCGGTGAAAGTGAGGAGCACGTCGTCGGCGTAGGCCGAGAGGACCACCCCCGTGCCCGCGCCGCGCAGAACCAGCCCCGACAACCTCCTCCGCAAGAGGCGCAGGAAAGGCTCCACGCACAGGGAATACAGCTGGCCGGACAGGGGGCAGCCTTGACGCACTCCTCTCCCGAAGCGAAGGGGCGCCGTCAGGGACCCGTTAACTTTAACCAGACACTCTGCGGCGGCGTACAAAAGTCGGATCCGGGCGACGAACTGCGCCCCGAACCCGAATGCCCGCAGAGTCCCGAGCAGGTACTCGTGATCGACCCTGTCGAACGCCTTCTCCTGGTCGAGAGACAGGAAGGCGCTCGGCAGACCAGCCCGTCGACAGAAATGGATCAGGTCCCGGACCAGGTGGACGTTATCGTGTATCCTCCGGCCCGGGACCGTGTAGGACTGGTCCGGGTGGATCATGTGGGCCAGCACGGAGGCCAGGCGAGAAGACAACACCCTGGCGAAGATTTTGTAATCCGTGCCGAGGAGGGAGACCGGACGCCAGTTCTTTAAGGAACGAAGGTCCCCCTTCTTTGGCAGCAGGACGATGACCGCCCTGCGCCAAGAAAGGGGCAGCTGTCCGGCATTTAAACACTCCCCCAGGACCTGTGCGTAGTCGCTCCCCAGGACGTCCCAGAACGCCCTGAAGAACTCCACAGTCAGCCCGTCCAGCCCCGGGGTTTTGCCCCTCGAGAGCCGGTCGAGGGCGCCGGTCAGCTCCTTCAAAGTGACGGGAGCGTCGAGCCTTCCGGCGTCCTCCGGGCCGAGCTGCGGCAGGTCCTCCCACAGAACTCTGCGAGCATCCTCGCTGGACGGATCCGGGGAGAACAGGGCTGTGTAATAGTTTCGGACGTGGGCCCTGACGCCCTCCGGATCCGAGACGAGGGACCCGTCGTCGGCCAGCAGCACAAGGAGCTGCTGACGGGTGCCACGCCTTTTTTCCAGCGAGTAGAAGAAGGGGGAGCCGCGGTCCAGGTCCTGGAGGAGCTGGATCCGCGACCTCACGTACGCGCCCCGAGCCCCGACGAGCTGCAGGTCCCGGAGCGCGGCCTTCTTCTCTTCGTACACCCCGCGCAGGGCCGGGTCCGCGTCGGGCTGACCGAGGCGTGACTCCAGGTCGAGCAACTCCCTCTCCAACTCCCCGATCCTGGATTTCCGCCTCTTCGTCGACCCCCTCGCGTACTCCTGACAGAAGACGCGGACGTGAGCCTTGCCCACGTCCCACCATAGCCTCAGGGAGGGGAAGCTTCCCCGCTTCCTTCTCCAGCCGGCCCAGAAGCGACGAAACGAGTCCCGGAACCGCTCGTCCTCCAGCAGCAGGTTGTTAAAGTGCCAGTACGCGGAGCCGAGCCTGGCGCCGAACGGAAGGAGTTCCGCCCACACCAGGTGGTGGTCCGTGCACGACACCTGCCGCATGGAGGCCTTCGGGAAACAGGAGGCGTACGCCCGCGAAACGTACAGGCGGTCGATTCTGGACACTCCGACCCCAGGCCTCACGAAGGTGAAGGCGATGGAGTCGGGATGGAGATTCCGCCAGACGTCCACCAGGTCGAAGGACTTGACCAAGTCCCCCAACCTCTTCCCTGACGCGCGGTCAGTGCGGGCACCGCCGTGGTCCCTGCCCTCGAGGACGCAGTTAAAATCTCCCCCGAGGACGACGCACTGGCCCTCGTCGATGGAAGCGAGATGAGCGGACACTTCTTGGAAGAAGCTCGCTTGCCTCGGCCCGGCCGGGGGAGCGTAGACGTTCACCAAGTGAAGCACCGCGCCCCCCAGCCGAACCGTCAGGTGAAGCAAACGGCCTGGCACTGGCTCCCTGACCCCCAAGATCTCCGGCTGAAAATGCGGGGCCAACAGGATAGCCACCCCGCCAGATCTGCGGGTGAGGTGACTCATGTAGACCCCCCCTCGCCACTCCAGGAGCCAGGTGGCTTCGTCTCCCGGGGTAGTGTGGGTTTCTTGCAGGAAGCACACCGCATACCTCCCGTCCCGAAGGACCGAGAGGGTCTGGAATCTGCGCTGCGACTCCCTGCTGCCGTTGATGTTGAGGCTGGCTATAGTTGTCTCCATGTCGGAAGCGTTGTGCAACCACCACCAGTACAATTAACAAACCCGTGTATATATTTACAGGGAGGACGAGGGAGGGGCACTGAAGTCCCTCGCCCTCACCAGGAGTGCTCCCAGGAAGTTCCTGACTCGCTTTCGCTCATTGACATCGAGCCCAGGCGCCTGGCGGGCAGCGAGGGCCGACCAGTAAACTTTCTCAAAAGAGCTCCAGCGGTCGAGCGCCAGTTGGGCTCTATCCCGGCGACTCCGAGTTTCCTCGACAAATTCCCGGAGTTCCTCGAGGGGGATGAGGGAGAGATCGGTGGGGGGCACCCGGGACTCAAAAAAGTCACTGCAGACGGAGTCCGCGTCGTCCCCGGTGTCCGCCACCGATCCCGAACCCTCCTCCGGGAGGTCGCCCTCGGTCACCGACCCCTCCCCCACCGAGAGAATGGGGGCTGGTCCGGCGCCGCCAACCGGCCTCAAACCCCCGGCGACCCCACCCCCAGGGTCACCGGCGGTACCTTCCTCGGCGCACCCCTTCCCGGAACGCCCCGAGTTCGGGTCGTCGGGCGGCAGAGGCTCGGGGCCCCGCTCCTCTCCCGACACCGAGACACCTGGCTCCTCGGGCAAAAGGTCCTCCCGCAGAAAAAGGTCATCCCCCAGGGCTAAGGCCCCCGGAAAAACAGTCTGGGAGGGAGGAGCGAGGATAACACCTTCCTCCCCTCCACCTCGCGACGACTCCATTGTCGCCCGCACCACGGCCATCGTTGTTGTTGTTAAAGTCCTCCCCAGGGGCCGGAGGAGTTGAGTCAGCAGGAGGCCCTGCCGTAGCCCCTGGGGTGTTTGGGTAGGACGGGTCGCGGTGCAGGACAGTTAAGAGGCACCAATGGCTCATCCCCTGGAGAGGGGTAGTGCTGCTAGAGTGTCTCCCCCCTCCAAGGGCCGGTGCCTCTTCCCCAGAGCGACAGGGAGGAATTTATGGGTCATTCCCTCCCCGCCCGCCTTGGTGGTCATGGGGACCGAGGTCCCTCTCCCCAGCCTTTCCCGGAATACGATTGGCTGGGGGAAGACAGGGGGCGTGGCCAGGGTGGGCGGGTCTGCCGTGTCACTTCCTGCCCCGCCCCTGGTTTATCAGGTGACGGCGGGCGGGGTGGGCAGGGCAGGGACCCGATTCCCTCTCCGGGGCCCAGAGACACGGTCGCTGCAGGTGGTGGGGCAGCGGTGGTTCCCCCCAGGTTAGTGCCAGGGTGGGGCGGGGCTCGGGCTCATGGGCCCCCAGGCCAGGTGTTACAGCGCCAGGGGCAGGCGTTGAAACCCCAGTGGTTCCTCTATTGGGGTGGGGAATGGATGTGGCGTCAGTGGGACCAGGATCAGGTACGGGTTCAGGGGTTTGAGGGTCAGGGTTCCCGCGCTGGGGCGACGTTGGCACGGCCGCAGGGGCATTGTCGTGCCGGGGCGGGGCAGGTCGTGGGCTAGGTGCAGGGAAAGGGGATAGGGTGGTCTCCCCGTGGGCGGGCCTGTCGCGTCGTGTCTTCTTCAGCGCCTTCTGGCCAGCCGGACGCTCACCCCCCTCCCTGCCAGAGGCTGGAGCATCGGAAGCCTCCGGCTTAGCCTCCGGGCTTGTGGTGTTGACTTCGAGGGAGGGGGAGTGGGTGCGGCGGCACCACCATCAGCCGTTGGCACGGGCTGGGCAGCCTTCTGGGTGGGGCAGTTTTTTCTAATGTGCCCCACCTCGCGGCACAGGTGGCACCGCATGCCGTCCGCCGTCCAGAAGGTGTGAATGAGCCCTCGGTGACCTCCTCCCAGGCCAGGCAAATGAACACCTGGTGGCGGAAGGAGTAGATGTGTCGGAGGGTGGGGTCCTTAAGACTGAGCAGGAGCGGTTGGACCCCTGACCGGATCTCCCCCAAGGTGGAGAGGTGGGGGTGAAGGAGCTCGCTGGCAATGAAGGGCGGGACGTTGGAGATCACGACCCTCTGGGCCGTAACCTCCAGTGAGCCCCCTTTCCATGGCCAGGTGGACTGCCTGCTCGGTCTTAATGAAAAAGATGGCCTTCCCGTACATCCGGGCTGCAGCGACGATGGCCAGTGGGCCGACCACACTAGCCATGGCCTTGCTGCAGGCCTCGATGGTCATGTTGGGGTGGGGATAGGCCTTTACCCCCAGGCGTTTAGTCAGGTGCCTGAAGGGGGTTGCGGTTGCAGCCGGGTTGGGACAGCCGAGCCTAAGGCAGCGGCTACCCCAGCTGGGCCCCGCGACCTTTGGGCTCGCCATACTCTGCTGCTGGATATTGGTAGGCCCCAGGTAGCACCGGTGGAGGTGGGCCTCTGGCAGCAGCAGAAGTCCTGGGAGGTGCCCAAGGCGAGTCCCAGTCAGCAACGGTGGAGACCGGCCTCAGGCAACAGCAGCAGTGGAGGCAGGCCTCGGGCGAGTCCCAGGTAGGCACTTGGTCGCAGCGGTGGGGGCAGACCTGTTGGGGAGGTTCCCCAAGGTGAGTCCCAGGCAGCAGTAGTGGTGGAGGTGCCCCAAGGCAAGTCCCAGGCAGTGGTGGTGGAAGTGGGCCTCTAGTAGCAGTAGTGGTGGAGGTTGTGGGGAGGGGCCCAAGGTGAGTCCCAGGCAGCGGTGGTGGAGGCAGGCCTCAGGCAACAGCAGCGGTGGAGGCAGGCCTTGGGCGAGTCCCAGGTCGGCCCTTGGTCACAACGGTGGAGGCAGGCCAGTTGGGGAGGGTCCCCAAGGCAAGTCCCAGGCAGCCCCAAAATTGAGTCCCAGGCAGCAGTAGTGGTGGAGGTTGTGGGGAGGGGCCCAAGGTGAGTCCCAGGCAGCGGTAGTGGAGGCAGGCCACTGGCAAGTCCTAGGCAGTCCCCTTCAAGGAGGAGAGTCCTTGCACGTGTGCACACACACTGATCCAACTCTCAAGATAGGCAAACACCCGAGTGGCCAGTGAATCTCCTGTTTGTTTTTTTTCTTTTTTTTAGTGAACTGAACTGTGGCACACTTGTTTTTTTTTAATCTCCTGTTTGTTTGTTTTTTCCTTTCTTTTTTTTTCTTTTCTTCTTTTCTCCTGTTTGTCTCTGTCAGCCAGGGCTCCCTGATTGGGGCTGTTAACCTGGTCCAATCAGGTTATTCATATTGCAGAAGGTCCACCTGGCTGACTTTGTTACAATTACCAGCAGGTGATTGTTAAATTGTCAACAATTCTTAAGATCAATGCCAACTACCTGCTTCAGGTGCTGGTTTGCTGACACCATATAAAAATGACATTACTCTGATATTCCATTGCTGATAGTGCAGCTATTTCTCTCCCAGTGAAGATTCTTCAATAACAAAACAAGGGTTTAAACCCACAGTAGCTGATCATTAAATATCAGAAGCATCTTATGAGCATAGGCTGCAGCACTACTGATTACTGTAAGTGTTTTTTAAAAATTGTTCTTGAATTACACTCTAGTTCCTCATTAACATCCTTAACCACCAAATGGCTTGGTAAATGTCCTCAAAAGGCATTGAAGAGCAACCTTACATTGTGGCACTGAAATCAAATGTCACAGGTGCTTTGTTGATGGAGATTGATTCTTTTCCCCGAAGGACATTTTAAGTGACAATCTATTGACTTTCATGCACAGCTTTCTGGCTTTAATCAACAAAGCATCAGATTTATTCACGAGTTCATTCATTGACTTGGTGAGATTTGAACACTTAAACCTTTTACATTATTTTTTTTCTGGTGCCAGAACCATTATACTACACTGGTCAACATCATCCCCATTACTCTTCCAAGTAATGTGAACATATATCATTGAGTTAAAGCAGAGTTTTAGCAGAAATTAGAGTAGGTTTGAAGTTTGGCTATAACAGTCCGTGTACTTGGCTTCTCATGTCTTCTGGCCACAGCTAACTCAATTAATTGAGTTTCTTATACATCCATCTTGTAGACAGTGGTGAAAGTTTATAAAATCTTAATTTTTAAAGGTCTGCGTCTGTAAGCCTAAACTTTTCCATTCATTTATTATGTTCAGAACCTGGTCTCTGCTGATCTCTGGTCAGCTTTGTGGTGTAAGCATCTTTAGGATTTAATATAACACTAATTAGCTAGGACCTAATTTAACATTACTGCCCCAACAGAAACATAAACCTTTTGATTCTACTATCATAAAAAACAGGAGTAGGAGCAAGTTATTCAGACAATCATATTTGCTCTGTCATTCATCCGTCAATCAAAGGTCTGTTAAACTTATCTTTCTCTATATTGATCCAGTCTTGATTGATAGCTAGGATTGGGAAATCAAAAGAGTAACAATTGTCTGACAGGGGAAATTCTTCCTTATCTTCGATGGAAGATCTCTTAATCTTAAACTATTCCCCCATAGCTTAGATGCCCCAGGATGAGAAATATCCATTCAGTATCTACTCTAACCAGAACCCTTAGAATCCGAGGCAATAAGATCAACTCTAGATCTTGTGTTCATTTTTTTTTCTCATAAGACAATCCTGTCAGCCTAGGAACAAACCAGGTTAATTTTCTCTGAACTGTCTTCAATTCAAGTGCGTCTCTTCTTAAATATAAAAATCACACCACATCAGATTATAGTCTGTTGTTCTGAAAGCTTGTATTGCCAAATAAACCTGTTGTACTATAGCCTGGTGTTGTGTGATTTTTAACTTTGCCCACCCCAGTCCCACATCGGTACCACCTACACCATGGTTCTCTTCTTAAATAAGGAGACCAGAACTATAGCACTGGTGTGGTCTCATCAATAGCCATCTACAGTTGAAGCAAGATACCCCTATCTTTATACTCCAGCCCCATATGCTTTCACAATATCTTTATGGACATGAACACTCCTTTTCCACATTATACTGAATCTGCTAAACTTTTTTATTTACTCATTCACAGGATGATGGCATCACTGGCTAGGTAAGCACTTATTGCCCATCCCTAATTGACCAGAGTACAATTAAGAGTCAACCACATTGCTGTGTAGCCTGGAGTCACATTAGGCCAGACCAGGTAAAGAATGCTATTTCCCTTCCTAAAGGACATTAGTGAACCTGCTGGGTTTTTATGACTATTGACAGTGGTTTCATATTCATCAACAGACACATAATTACAGATTTTGTTGAATGCAAGTTCCTCCATCTGCAGTGGTGGGGTTCAAATCCTGGTCCCTGGAACCTTACCTGGATCCCCGGATTAAGTCCAGTGACAATACCACTTGACTGTTGCCTCCCACTTTGGCTGACTCACTTTATTAACTCTTGCGTCCACATTGTCATACCTCTGTCTGTTTTGGAATGGAGGTAAATTGAAGAAAAAATGGCAGATGTGATGTAGAAGAGAAGGTCTGTTACCTGACACTCTCATCCTTGTGTAACATTCTGCAGAGTCAAGGCAACACACGACATGCTAGTGAGAAGCCATTCAGATGACCATGTGTTTCCACACCAGGTACTGACTACTTCCACTCATTAGGAAACACCCAGGCACATATCCTTGCCAATGACTGATTAAAAATAAATTAGACCTTTTCTAATTCTGGCCTCTTGTGTATGCCCAGTTTTAATCATGCCTTCAGCTGCTGTGTCTTCAGCTGCTAGCTCCCTCCGTAATAGCACACACAATCTTCCAGTCCTGAGGCAGAATCTGCTAATTCTCCTCCACCAGTCACCAGCCCACACTAATTGCCAATTAACCTCACCCTGCTGTCACCTCGGCAGCCGAAGACAATAATAGTTGGAATATCATCAGGGCTTGAAACTCGATGCAGTTAATCACTCTTAATCAGCAAGATTCACAAAATTACGAAAAAAATACGAAAGATGTAAAGGTAAAAATATAAAATACTGGAAACAAATAACAAATGAAATTGGGATGGCAAAGAATTCTTTTCATTAACTATTTGGATCTCCTGTTCTAACTGGCTGTACTGTTAATAAATTAGGTCACACAAAATAGATTTGACCAAATGCCACATCAATTCATAGCGCAGCTTTTATTTCACCTCTCTGTAACCTTATGTTTCTGCCACTTGATAAGTAGACAATAAGATACTTTGCTGTAGTTGTATAGAAATGTGGCCAGACTTCCATCCGGACTATTACATACCATTCTGGCCTCTTAGTATAAAGAAGGATGTACTTGCCATAGAGTGCAATGAGGGTGTACCATGTGAATCCCTGGGATGGAAGGATTGTTTTGCAAGAGATTGAGGAGACAAGGTCTGTGCTCCCTAGAAATTTCAAAGAATTAAATATGATGTAAGTGAGAATTACAAAACTCTCACAGTAGATTGGATATTTCCCCTGACTTGTGATTCTAGAGCTAAGAGACATCATTCCAAAATAAGAGACTATTTAAGACTGAGCAAAAAAGCATTTCTTCACTGAAAATGTGGTGAATCTTTGGAATTATTGACTGCAATTGGCTACAGATGGTCAATCATTAAGCACATTCAAGATGGAAATAGATTTCTAAAGACGAATGTAATCAAGAGACTAGGGGATAATGCAGGCAAGTGGAGTTAAGACAGATGATCAACTGTAATCTAACTGAATTGAAGAATAGATTTGATGGGCTCCAGAGTCAGCTTCTACTCCTGTGTTTCTCTGTTCCTAAAAAGTGGGATTGAGATTTTTGTGACCATTAACAGAGATGATTAATTCAATTTGGCTTGAATTGAATTAACTGACTAAAACATATAGAATGAAAACATTTCTGAGTAAGTAGGTAATCTTGACTTACTCAAGCCTGATTTGTTTTAAATTTATTCATGTAATGTGGGCATCACTATCTTGGCCAGAAATTGTTGCCCATCCCTAAATGCCCGGAGAAAGTAACGATTGGGTGCCTGCTGGATCCATTGCAATTTATATGGTGGAATTTTAACCCAGCGACAGTGAAAGAATGACAATGTAGTTCCAGTTCAGGATGGTGTATTGCTTGCACAGAGACTTGCAGGTGAAATTATTCTCTGTCACTTGCTGCTTATGACCTTCTGGCTAGTGGAGTTTGCAAATTTCGAAGATGCTGTTAAAAATGCTTTGGTGGATTGCTGCATTGCATCTTATATATTGTTCACAGTACTGATACTGTGCAATAACAGTGGGTGAAGGGAATATTTACAGTGGATGATGGGGTGTCAATCAAGTAGGTTTCTATGTAATGGATGGTGTTAAGTTTTTGAGCTTACTTGGATATATACTTATCCAGGCAACTGGAGAGACTTCCATAACACTCCCAACTTGTGCCGAGATAGAGGCAGTTTTTTTGTGGATTCAGGCAGTAAGTTACTTGATACAAAATATTGTATGATTACTGCAATCTGCCCTTATAGCCACAGTTGTTACTTAGCTGGCTCATTTCAGTTTCTGCTCGATGGTAATGCTAAGAACACTGAAAATGGAAGATCAGTGATGGTAGTACCATTGAATATCAAAGGGAAATTATTGGATTCTCTCTTGTTGGATACTAGCATTGCCTGGCACCTACAGGACATGAATCTTACATGTCACTTGTCAGCCCAAGTTAGGATGTTCACATCTCACCACATATGGACACTGAGTGCTGCAGTGTCTGAGGAGCCATAAATGACACTGAGCATTATGCAAGTATCTGTGAACATCCCCATTTCTGACTTTATGATGGATGGAGATAGTTAGGCCTGAACATTACCCTGAGGTACTCCTGCAGTGGTGACTTG
Organism: Chiloscyllium plagiosum; assembly: GCF_037043375.1. Classification (NCBI taxonomy): domain Eukaryota; kingdom Metazoa; phylum Chordata; class Chondrichthyes; order Orectolobiformes; family Hemiscylliidae; genus Chiloscyllium; species Chiloscyllium plagiosum. The sequence continues at coordinate 126,241,768 of NW_028270142.1, read as the reverse complement.
GGACTGAGATGTTTGGCCTCCAAAAACTGCAACCATCTTCTCTTGGGCTGAGTATACCTCCAACCAGTAGAGAAATTTCCTCCTGTTTTTCATTGACTCCAGTTCTGCTAGGACTGCTTAGAATTAGAATTGGCTTTATTGTCATGTGTATTCCAATGAGTGCAGTGAAACATTTGCAATTTCACCACTTATGATGCCAAGTACCTAGGTACAGATACTTAATTAATTGTTACAAAATTGAAAGATTGATAAATAAAGTCCAGCATAGGAATACAACATTTTTAAGAAGTACTTGCATTGTTACTTAATACCACACTAAGTCAAATGCTGCCTTGCTATCAAGGGCAGTCACTCTCACCCTCTAGCTGGGGTTCAGCTCTGATATCCAACATTGGACCAAGGTTGTAATGATATAATAAGGAATGACAGAGACAGGGCCATATCAGATTGCAAACTGCTCCATTGAAGACTTAGAGGAATTGGTGATGTATGAACAGTACATCTGTCATTCGCTAACTCTGAACTAGCTATATAATTGGTAATTGATATCTAATATCTGTGTCATGCATGTGGTGTTATTTTTCCTTGCCTTTATCTAATGATTGCATTTGTAATGGGCTAATAAACCAATAAACATAATATGAAATTGTGGAAAATAAAAATGATTCATTCCATGATCAACGTAGTTGAGAAGTCAAACATGTTGCCATTACAAGCTTCTTATAATCACTGAACATAGGCGGTATGGTTAGTACGTTTGCAGATAACACCAAACTTGGAGATGTCGTGGAGAGTGAAGAAGGTTACCTCAAAGTGCATTGGAATCTGGATCAGATGGGTCAATGAGGAGTGGCAGATGGAGTTTAATTCAGACAAATGTGAGGTGCTGCATTTTGGAAAGGCAAATCACGTCAGGAACTATACATTTAATGATAAGGTCCTTGGGAGTGTTACTGAACAAATTCACCTTGGAGTGCAGGTTCATAGTTCCTTGAAAGTGGAGTCACAGGTAGATAGGATAATGAAGAAGGTATTTGGTATGCTTGACTTTATTGGTCAGTGCATTAAGTAAAGGAGTTGGTAGGTTATGTTACGCTGTACAGGATGTTGGTTAGACCACTATAATACTGCATGCAATTCCAGTCTCCCTGCTATATGAAGGATGTTGTGAAACTTGAAAGGGTTCAGAAAAGTTTACAAGGATGTTACCAGGTTTGGAGGGTTTGAGCTATAGTAATAGGCTAAATAGACTGGGGCTATTTTCCCTGGAGCATCAGAGGCTAAGGGATGACCTGAAAGAGGTTTATAAAATCATGAGAGGCATTGATACCTTGGGTGGTCATTGGGGAGTGTGGAGTCTGGGGTTGGGGTGTCCAAAACTAGGTTTAAGGTGAGAGGGGAAAGATTTAAAAGGGATCAAACTTATTCACACAGAGGGTGGCGCGTGTATGGACTGAGCTGCCAAAGGAAGTGGTGGAGGCTGGTATAATTACAACATTTAAAAGGCATTTGGATGGGTATATGAATAGAAAGAGTTTAGAGGGATATGAGCCAAGTGCTGGCAAATGGGACTAGATTAGGTTAGGATGTCTAATCGGCATGGACGGGTTGGAGCAAAAGGTCTGTTTCCGTGCTGCTGTATATCCCTAAGACTCGCATTATTAAACAACTTGTAACACATATCCCACCTGTGAACTGACAGCATACACGGAGCCATACTGACCATTCATCAGTAGGAATACAGAACTGCATATACATGTGCCATATGCACCATTTAATTTATTAACAAAAGCAAAGTAACTGGTTGACAAATGGGTGAAAAGCTTTTAAATATGTTAGCTGTTTAGATTACTTACTGTGGAAACAGGCCCTTCGGCCCAACAAGTCCACACCGACCTGCAACCCACCCATTCCCCTACATTTACCTCTTTACCTAACACTACGGGCAATTTAGCATGGCCAATTCACCTGACCTGCACATCTTTGGACTGTGGGAGGAAACCGGAGAAAACCCACACAGTCACGGGGAGAATGTACAAACTCCACACAGTCAGTCGCCTGAGTTGGGAATTGAACCCGGGTCTCTGGCGCTGTGAGGCAGCAGTGCTAATCACTGTGCTGCCCACTAAGATAGAACTTATTCACACTAACATAGAACATAGAACACTACAGAGCAGTACAGGCCCTTCGGACATCAATATTGTGCCGACCTATGAAACCAATCTGAAGCCCATCTAATCTGCACTGTTCCATTCTCATCCATATGCCTATCTAATCACCGTTTAAATGCCCTTAAAGTTGGCTCAGAGGATTTATCTATTTTTACACTTTCCAGATTTGCTAATACCTCCTCCTTATGCACCTCAATCCTATCTAGTGGCCTGTATCTCAGTGTTCTCCTCAACCACATTGTCTTTTTCTAGTGTGATTACTGATGAAAAGTATTCATTTAGCACTTCCCCTATCTCCTCAGACTCCACACACAACTTCTCATTATTTTGCATGATTGGACCTAATCTTACCCTTGTCATTCTTTTACTCCTGATATGCCTGTAGAAAGCCATAGGGTTTTCCTTGATTCTATCTGCCAATGACTTCTCATGTCCCCTCCTGGCTCTTCTTAGCTCTCTCTAATGGGCAGCACAGTGGCACAGTGGTTAGCACTGCTGCCTCACAGTGCCAGAGACCCAGGTTCAATTCGCTGTGTGGAGTTTGCACATTCTCCCTGTGACTGCGTGGATTTCCTCCGGGTGCTCCAGTTTCCTCCCACAGTCCAAAAAAAAATGTGCAGGTTAGGTGAATTGGCCATGCTAAATTGTCCATTGTTTTAGGTGCAGGGTTGCTCTTCGGAGGGTCGGTGTGGACTTGTTGGGCCGAAGGGCCTGTTTCCACACTGTAAGTAATCTAATCTAATCTAATCTCTTTCGGTCTTTCCTGGCTAACTTGTAATTCTCAAGCATCCTAACTGAGCCTTCACATCTCATCCTAACATAAGCCTTCTTCTTGTGCTTGACAAGAATTTCAACTTCCTTAGTAAACCACAGCTCCCACGCTCAACAACCTCCTCCCTTCCTAACCGGTTCATACTTATCAAGGACCTGCAGTAGCTGGTCTTTGAATAAGCTCCGTATTTCAACAGTGCCCATCCCCTGCAGTTTCCTTCCCCATCCTATGCATCCTAAACCTTGCCTAATCACATCATAATTGCCTTTCCCCCAGATATAACTTTTGCCCTGGGTTATATACCTATCCCTTTCCAATACTAAAGTAAACATAACTTAATTGTGGTCACTATCACCAAAGTGCTCACCTACCTCCAAATCTAACACCTGGCCCGGTTCATTACCCAGTACCAAATCCAATGTGGCCTTGCCTCTTGTTGGCCTACATGTTGTGTCAAGAAACCTTCCTGCAAACATTGGACAAAAACTGACCCATCTAAAGTACTAGAACTATAGTATTCCCAGTCAATATTTGGAAAGTTAAAGTCCCTATCTTGTTCCTCTCGCTCTTATCGAGAATCATCTTTGCTCTACATCTCTTGCACTATTTGGAGGCTGATAGAAAACTTCCAACAGGGTAACCTCTCCTTTCCTGTTTCTAATCTCAGCTGATACTACCTCAGTAGACGAGTCCTCAAACATCCTTCCTGCAACCGTAATATTGCCGTTGACTAACAGTGCCACACCACCCCCTTTTTTTTAACCATTTTCTCTGTTCTTACTGAAACATCTAAATCCCAGAACCTACAAAAAGCATACCTATTTTATGTCTCTGAAATGGCCACAACATTGAAATCCCAGGTACCAAGCCATGTTGCAAGTTTACAAAACTTATTTTGGATGCTCCTGGCGTTGAAATAAACACACTTCAAATCAACTTCTTGCTTGCTGGTGCCTTCTTGCAATCTTGAAATCTTAGTTCTGACTTCACTACTCTCAACCTCCTGTATATTCAATTCCGTTATATAGAGAGAAGATCCTTTATCCACAATGCTCGGAACCAGCTGTTTAACGGAATTCAGAATTTTTCGGTTTTCAGAATAGTGACAGTTTAATGGGTTAAATTTTTTAAAAAGCTTACAGGAGAAGCAGACTTCTAAGTCAGAAGGTGCTTGGACACGCCACGCCACGTCGCATCTGAGTGACACACATCGAGTGGGTGTCCAACAGGGGGTGTTCACTGACAGGCCTGTCAGTGCTTGGCAACAACCCCCACGTTGCATCTGAGTGACACACATCGAGTATGAGTCAATTTGGGTTAACTGTTTGCTCGCCAAACAACCTTCTTAATGAGAAAAAAAATTCACAAAAAAACTTTCGGATTTCGGAGACTTTCGGTTTTTGCATGTTCGGATAAAGGATTTTCTACCTGTACTACAATTTTGGTTCCCACCACCCTGCTGAATTAGTTTAAACCCACCCAAAGAGCATTAGCAAAGCTCCCCCCCGCCCCAGGATATTGGTACCCCTCTGGTTCAGCAATCACCCAAGTATAAAGCCTCACTTATCCAGCAGTCTCGTGTCCTCTCCTGCTCAGTGTGCACTCTGCCTATACATGAGGTAAGCTTTTATATCTTTTAAATCTTTTAAAATTTACCTTCCCGTCAGGCCTCTGATTCTCTCTGTTGCTCCTCCCACTCCAACTGCCACCAAAAAAATGAAGGAAGGAAATGAAGGACTCATGTCAAACAGAATCCATAATCAGCACCTTCTTTAACAATTAATCTTGCCTTTCCTCAGTCACATTTGGACATTCTAAATTGGACATTCTAAATTGACCCAAAGCAAGAAACATTAAGTCTAACAGAAAATTGACCAAACTAAATTAATTAACAGCCAGTACACGGGCGGCACAGTGGCACAGTGGTTAGCCTCACAGTGCCAGAGACCCGGGTTCAATTCCTGCCTCAGGCGACTGACTGTGTGGAGTTTGCACATTCTCCCTGTCTCTGCGTGGGTTTCCTCCGGGTGCTCCGGTTTCCTCCCACAGTCCAAAAATGTGCAGGTTAGGTGAATTAGCCACGCTAAATTGCCCGTAGTGTTAGATGCAGGGGTAAATGTAGGGGAATGGGTATGGGTGGGTGCGCTTCGGCGGGTCGGTGTGGACTTGTTGGGCCGAAGGGCCTGTTTCCACACTGTAAGTAATCTAATCTAATCTACACAGTGGAAACCAAGACCACAAAGGTTGGAAACTAGTTGCAACCAGCTGAGGGCTGTGTATTGGAGAAATATCAATCAGACTTTCCAGCACCTTAACCTCCAGGCAGTGCCTGAGGCCGTGCACTTTACATGTCTCTGACCTCGCGATAGTGAAGAGGGTTGGCACAATCCTATTGGAAGCTTTGAACTCCTCACATTACCCCATTGGCCAAATGCCACAAAATATTCAGGAAGGGCAAGGCCGAGAGGGATAAGTACACACACCTGGAAGTCACCTCGTCAGTGAAGACCCTCAGCAATGCCTTGAGCTGGCCCAGCAGCAGAACTCCAACTAACATGGCTGAGATGTAGAGAGAGAGAAAACATCAACCCTGACCTGCAAGATCCACCTTTATAGAAGAGAGTCAGCCCTACCTCAGAGAGGAAGGAGATTCTAACAGCCCAGTTCAAACATGTGGATCATTCCGGGTAAGACCCTTCCTCAGGCAGATAGAGCTAGATAGAGAGCAAATATTGTGGGCGTTTGAGAAATGCTTATATGGTGTTCTTAATAAGGAATAGGTTTTTTTTAGATTAGATTACATTACTTACAGTGTGGAAACAGGCCCTTCGGCCCAACAAGTCCACACCGACCCGTCGAAGCGCAACCCACCCAGATCCATTCCCCTACATTTACCCCTTCTACTAACACTACGGGCAATTTAGCATGGCCAATTCACCTAACCTGCACATTTTTGGACTGTGGGAGGAAACCGGAGCACCCGGAGGAAACCCACGCAGACACGGGGAGAACGTGCAAACTCCACAGTCAGTCGCCTGAGGCGGGAATTGAACCCAGGTCTCTGGCGCTATGAGGCAGCAGTGCTAACCACTGTGCCACCGTGCCACCCAAATTTAATTATGTAAATTAAACAAAGTTGAACCACAAACCAAATTCTGAGTCCCTTTGTGTGACTCATGAGTAACAATGCTTGTGTAAAATGTTTTTAATAAATATAATGGTTGAAGTGTCCAAAGCATTGACAACATGTATTTGCCTTTCCACATATCAGGCAGCATCCTGGTGGGTCTGCAGTCTCTACTGCGAAGATGTCCTTGTTATAGCCTTGAGTTTAAATGTAATCCAACCCTGGTCTTACACGGGTCTTAAATTGATCCATTATTACATTGTGATGCTTGCATTTTATACCTCTTGCAATAAAATCAGCTTCCCATTCATTTTCTTTCAATAGCTCTTTTTGCAAAGTCCTGAGTTATTGTCTTGTAAATTTGAAGTATCAAATCCTTTGTTCTTTAACATCACCTAACTTTCTGTCATTGTGCTTGATTACCTTTGGGAGTGAATGAAGAACATTTCAGAATTCCTCTTCAAGTTCTCTCTGTTAGGATGGATTGAGGTGGCGAGCATTAATAACGTTTAAGCCCATTTCATGTTCATTTCTTCCATTCATACTATTAGGAACCAACCTGTCCTTATGTCCTGTTCATTTTGAAAGGATTAAATATTCTATTAACATACAAGGCAAGAAAATGATACAAATGAGCTAGGTATTTAGTCATCGACATTATTAACATAACTTCTTATGTAGGTTAAGGTCCTCAAAGTGCTTTAAAATTTCTATTGGTCTTTCATTGAGCGAAGGAATATTTTATAAATATCTCGAGGCCTCTTCTCTCAGTATGTACCAGACATCTACTTTTCCTGTAACACTTTTTTTTGCATGTGAAATACATTAAAATTAGTTTTTTAAGATCAGAATTGTTCTGTGCATGCATCAATTAACATTCAATATTAAAGTTTACCTAATCTGCTCTTTCTTACCAAATCCACTATCCAGAATTAAGAAAACAACTGAAAGCTCCAATGAGAATTCTTTGTGCGAAATTCACAGTTTCCAATTATGCAAAAGTAGCGTACCACTTAGAATAAAGTAATACAGCAATGGTTTTATAGAGATATTACAAACCTGGTTAATTCAGCTGAAGTCTTCTGTGGGTCATTTGCAGAGTAATAGTTGATCTCATGTAAAAGGCAACCCCTTAATTTTGTCCAAATGATCTGGAATTTTCACTATAACTTGTGTAAAGGTCGACCTTAGTTCTTCGCAGATAACACATCAACATTTATGAGTCAGTGTGCCACCCACCATAGCCCGATCCAGATTGCTGGTTGTTGTGCTCCGCTCCCGGTCTTTCAGTCTGCTGGCTGTTGTGTTCCACTCCTGGTTTTCAGATTTACCATAATTCTTTTTTCCCCATTTACAGATCAATTGTGCTTCTACTAATGATACGGTATGAATTTTGACAAGCGTGAATTTCAGCCCCTCAAAAATATTATCCATGTAACAGTCTAACCCATAAATTTAACCTTAAAAAGTAGTCAAAAAATTTGACTATTACTCGAGTATATACAGTTTATAGCTCACATATCCAATAATTCTCATTCTGAGACAATTTATTCTGCAGACAATCCAATGGGAACAATGAACAAATTAGCTTTAATCAACAAGATTGAAAGTGCATATTATCAGCTTATTTTGTACTTTTCATTGGAGACTTAGTTTTCGATATGTAAATTAACATTCCTGTCCAAACAAATTCTGTCTCCGTAAGAATTACAGAATCCCTACAGTGTGGAAACAGGCCTTTTGGCCCATCAAGTCCAGACTGACCCTCCGAAGAGCGTCCTACCCAGACCCAGACACTTACTCTATCCTTGTATTTCCCATACGCACCTCTGAACACTATGGACAATTTAGCACAGCCAATCCACTTAACGTATACATCTTTGGACTGTGAGAGGAAACCAAAGCACCCAAAGGAAATCCACGCAGACATGGGAAGAAAATGCCAACTCTACATTGACAGTCACCCAAGGGTGGAATCAAACCTGAATCCGTGGCACTTGCGAGGGGGCAGTGTTTACTACTGAGTCACTGAGCCTGCCCAGTATGGGTTGCTGATTGCTGACAATAATAGATGGAATTTGTGACTATGGCCTTGGAAATAAGAGTTGGGGCAGGGACAGGGTGAAGGAAGGTGGGGTGGCAGTAAAATGAGACTGGTGCGTGCGGAATCTGACACCAGGATTTCATAGAGTGGTCACATAGCCGACGAGGTAACTTAAAGAATGGTTGCAAGTCGGCAATTAAGCTCTTAATAAGCAATTTTGAAATAGATTTTAAATTTTCTATGGACCATGCAGGGTACAGCGTGTCAGCAATTCTTCCACTGAAAGGTGCTGAGAGTTCAATGGCAGGTAAGTGACAGTTGTGGCTATTTGCAAATGAAAGAGGTACTGGCTTAAACATCTAATAATTCTCATTCTGAGACCATTGAACCTATAATTTCTGTAAAAAAACAATTCAAGGAAAGCCGTCAATGAATTGACTGCTCATTGCTCTAAAAGACACAGGATTGTAATGCACAGTGTGACATTATCAGACTGACAAGGTGGCATGTGAAGGTTCCATTAAATAAAGGCATGAACAGGTGAATGAATTCCAGTGTGAGACCATATGAGGCAACGTTCACGGGAAGAATGTTTTCCAAGTCCACTTCAGCTAGTGCAGGCAAATTAGGGATTTGAGGAGCTTTACATCTTGAGGGACCCATCACTTCATAGGTGTTACAAACTCGGAGACTGACTTCTCCAGTGAGGGATAGGATGAGAAAATTAGCAAGAGAGGTTGAGAGAGAGAATTGAAACTATTCAGAGTGGGGCTGCTGCAGCAAGGGGAATGTCGGCCTTATAAGGATGTGAGATTTGTTGCCTATTTCTTTTGCATTTCCTCCCTCCCTATGCTCTGTACCCACCTTGAAGGAAGGTGGAACTCAGGAAAATCACCAATACCAGAGAGGTAATGCTAAGTAAATCGTTGGCTGAAGTAAACAACTTAATCGCTCCTTCAGCAGTTGTAGTAATCTGTGACTTTTACTGATAAGTCCAAGAATTTTTAAAAGCAAACTAGCCACACTGTGTTTTCTTGCAAAATAGTGGAAGCTTCTGGAGAAAGATGACTAGAGAGTAACTTGACCAGCATAAGAATCACAAGGATCTTGAATAGAAAGCAATGAAATGTCTCCCAGTTTTCCTCTGTCCATTTGATTTTAGTGTGTGTGTGTTGGAGGGGTGATGGGGGTGGGGTAGAGTTGATAAAGGAGCTAGAGTTTTAAATGTCATGTTGTATGTTGATGATTTATAATTGTTTACCTATAGTGAGAGCATAGTTAATTGTGATGATTAGAAATTATTGCTAAGTCAGAGATCTGTTCCATGATTTCTATCAACTAGATCTGAATATCAAGTAAATCATGGAACTTTGTGTACATCCGAAGGACTTGGGCAGAGAGTATTTCAACCAGTTAATCGAATGCCAGATAATCGATGCCTGATAACATAGTTGGCCACCTTTTGGGACCTTACGATCTTGTTCGGATGATCCTAAGTTCAGATAATCGAATGCCAGATAATCGAAGTTCCTCTGTTTTTACTTTCAAATGTTTCACTTGATGATGACTCTGGAAATAGCAAGGCTTGATTTTCAGCACACTTGCTGAACTAATGAATCGTGATAACACGAAACTGATTTAATATTGAGTTCTACAGAAGAAGTCTTCAAGTCAGACTACTTCAGATATGGTCAGATATTAATAATAAGCTATCACTTTTTCATAAATGATAATTGCTAGTAATTCTTTTGATTTGAACAATTGTGAATAATGTGCCTGTCTTATGTCAGGTCATAAAATAAATCTTTTTGTAAAAAATTAATGGGCCGATTTTATACCACCCCCAATGACCTGTATACTAAAATGTTCTGAACATACTTTCTTTAGTAAGTGTTGCATTTGTGTTTGTGTTTCAACTCTTGACAGCCTTGCAGAGAATTCCGTGTAAGCAGCGGGCCTTTAAGAACTTCCAGATAGCTCTAAAACATATTCTGTTCATGAATATAATGAAGAACAATTTTTACTAGCCGACAGTGGTCGCACCACCCGCAGAATTCTTATATTTGGAAGGAAAAGGAATGTTGAGTTTCTGAAACAATCAAAAAAGTTATATGTTGGTGGAACATTCAAAATTTCCCCACCTCTATTTTCACAAGTTTATGTTATTTTAGGGGAACTGCATAAAGGTGTGTTCCCACTGTTGTATGCTTTACTCCCAAATAAGTTACAAACAACGTATGATAAATTATTTGAAATGGTTCTGGAAATACAGCCTGAATGCCGCTCTGACATTATCAACTGTGACTTTGAACTTGTACATCTTGTAGCAGGGCACGATATTCCATTGAAATTAAAGAAATTCAGGGAACTTAATGGGTTAGATTTTCTCTTTTTTTTAGAAATTTTGAGGAACCAATGTTAAGTGTGGACTAACCACAGACTAAATGCAGTTGATACACAAATAACTACAAACTAATGGAACCTACCCATTTAATAATTCCACTATTATGTTGATTTTCGTTGATTACTACCATATATCTGCGCCAAAATAGTTCTGCGCCTAACTAGGTCCGTGGCAAAATAGGCTGCGCCAAACATGCCGTGCCAAATTGCTCGCGCCAAAATGGCTGCACCGAATGGTCCCACTCCGCGATAAGACTATGTTGTGAAAGGCTTGTCAGGAAGTAGCCGAAACCATTTGGAGTGTCTGGCTTTATTATAGAAAGATGGTGCAACTTTGAAATCATCTCACGTTTCTTTATGATTTAATTGCAGGATGTGGGCATCCCTGGCAGCACCAATGCCCAGCCCATTATCTTTCAACAATGTAACAGTATGATTAGAGACTGTGCATCTCTGAATACCATGTACAATTTAGTTTTAATATATAATGAAAAGTATTACAAACTAGCCTCTACAAGAAGACATTTTCTGACCTAGTCTTCTCCTTGACTAATTGGATTTGAACCCTAACTCTTGGGTGTGAGCATTAAGAACACCAGATGATAGTCACTTAATCCACTACCTAGAAAGTCATGGCATCAGTGGGAAAATAAACACATCTGAAATCATTTGAAAAACAAAAAAAACTCAAAGACAATCCCTATTGCAGTAAATTATTGTTATAGCTTTAGAACTAGCCAGAAGAGGCACAGGGCTGTACAGGAAAGATCTCTGAGCAGAAAATTCCAGCTGCCCACACCTCTCCCATCACCTCCATTCAAGGCCCCAAAGGATCTTTCCACATCCGCCAGAGATTTTCCTGCAACTCCACATCCGTCATCTACTGTGCCCATTGCTCCCGATGTTTTTTTTTAGATTACTTACAGTGTGGAAACAAGCCCTTCGGCCCAACAAGTCCACACCGACCCGCCGAAGCGCAACCCACCCATACCCCTACATTTACCCCTTTAACCTAACACTACGGGCAATTTAGCATGGCCAATTCACCTGACCTGCACATCTTTGGACTGTGGGAGGAAACCGGAGCACCCGGAGGAAACCCACGCAGACACGGGGAGAATGTGCAAACTCCACACAGTCAGTCGCCTGAGGCGGGAATTGAACCCGGGTCTCTGGCGTTGTGAGGCAGCAGTGCTAACCACTGTGCCACCGTGCTGTGGTCACCTCTACATTGGGGAGACAGAACGCCAACTTGCGGAACATTTCAGAGAACATCACTGGGACACACGCACTAAACTGAGGTCAAAATTTGTAACTCCCCTTCCCAATCCACCAAGGAGATGCAAGTCTTGGCCTTCTCCACCTCCAGATTCCAACCACCCAAAGCCTGGAGGAAGAACGCCTCACCTTCTGCTTTGGGACCCTCCAACCTCATGGAATCATCAGTTTCACCATCTCCCCTCCTTCCACATTATCCCAGAACCAACCCTTCAACTTGGCATAGTCCTCTTGAACTATCCTATCTTCCATCTTCTTTCCCACCTATTTGCTTCATCCTCCACTCTGACCTATCATTATCACCCCCCACTTTCATCTACTTATCGTATTCCCATCTACCCTCCCCCCAGCCCCACCTCTCCTCCCATTTATCTCTCAGCTCCCTTGGGCCCCCTCACATTCCCAATGAAGAGCATATGCTCGAAACATTGACTCTCCTGCTTCTCTGATGCTGCCTGACCAGCTGTGCTTTTTCAGCACTACACTTTTTGACTCTCATCTCCAGCATCTGCAGTTCTCACTTTGTCCCAGATAATTATGGATTTCCTTTACAAATATCAGCATATTTCTAACAACCTCCTTCATAAATCTTTTCCCCTTTCACCCAGGCATGGCCAGCACTTCCTATATGAAATATAAAGTTAAAAATCACACAACACCAGGTTATAGTCCAACAGGTTTAATTGGAAGCACACTAGCTTTCAGAGCATCGCTCCTTCATCAGGTGGAAGTGGAGGGCTCAATCCTAACACACAGAATTTATAGCAAAAATTTACAGTGTGATGTAACTGAAATTATACATTGAAAAATTGATTGTCTGTTAAGTCTTTCATCTGTTTGAATATCATGATAGTTTCAGTTCTTTCATGTGAAAATCACAAAACCTTTTTTTAAAAAGTTGCATTCTCAGGTTAGCTGTGAACAATGGTGATAGCTAGACAATATGTTGAAGGTGTTAGCCCCCTGTGTTCTCTGTCAATGCCATGATGTTTAGATTGATTCTAATCTAAAAAGTGAGATAACAAAGTTTTACATGAATTCATACAGTTTTTGAGCAAAGTATAATGTAACCCTACAAGTACAAATTCACCCCACAGAATATATTTGTGCATGTGAGTCTTTGTCTGTCTGGGTTGGGGGTTGTGAGTGTGAGAAAGTGTGTGTGTGTGTGTAGTGAGTGTAGAGTGTCTTAAGTCTGTGTGTGTGTAGTGCAATGTGACATGAACCCAAGGTCCCGGTTGAAGCCCTCCCTATGGGTACCGAACTTAGCTATCAGCCTCTGCTTGGCCACTTTTCACTGCTGCCTGTCCCGAAGTCCACCTTGGAGGATGGTCACCCGAAGGTCCGAGGTTGAATGTCCTGGACCGCTGAAGTGTTCCCCAACTGGGAGGGAACACTCCTATCTGTTGATTGTTGTGCGGTGCCCATTCATCCGTTGTCATCGCCTTTGCTCGGTTTCCCCAATGTACCACGCCTCAAGGCATCCTTGCCTGCAATGTATAAGATAGACAACGTTGGCTGAGTCACATGAGTACCTGAAGAGTACCTGAGTCACATTGATTCCTGAAGAAGTGCTTATGCCCGAAACGTCGATTGTCCTGTTCCCTAGATGCTGCCTGACCTGCTGCGCTTTTCCAGCAACACATTTCCAGCTCTGATCTCCAGCATCTGCAGACCTCACTTTCTCCTCACATGAGTATCTGCCATGTACAAGGTGGGAGGCGTCCCCACGCGTAATGGTGGTATCTATGTCCACACTCTGACACGTCTTGCAGCGCCTACCGTGACAGGGTTGTATGGAGTTGTCCTGAGAGCCGGGCAGTTTGCTACGAACAATGATCTGTTTGAGGTTTGGCAGTTGTTTAAAGGCAATTAGTGGTGGTGTGGGGAAGGTCTTGGTGAGGTGCTCATCCTCATTGATAATGTGTTGCAGCTCACGAAGAACATGGCATAGTTTTTCAGCTCCTGGGAAATACTGAACAACGAAGGGTACCCTGTCGGTTGCAGCATGTGTCTGTCTCCTGAGAAGGTCATTACGGTTCCTTGCTGTGGCACGTCAGAACTGGCGGTCAATGAGTTGGACATTGTACCCCGTTCTTGTGAGGGTCAGCAACATATATGAAATATGTTGCTGACCATTGCAGAATTCATTGGAGATTTCTCGTAGATGTGGATGAGTCTCTTCCACTGTCAGGCCGAGTCCATAGGCTGTACAGTCCGATGTGGCTTCCACAGACTCCGCCACACTTGGGGCTGATGGTGGTCACAGGAAGGGGTGGGTGGGGCGTTGATGTGGTAGCACGCTCCTTACGCTGTTTTCGCCTGGTTACCGGTGTTTTCCGACAGCAAGCCTTGAGGTGCTCGACACCTTCCCACATGCTCCTTCCCCACTTTGGACCGTGTTGGACCAGTGATTCCCAGGAGTCAGTGAGGCCTTTGATGGTATCCTTGAAGCACTTCCTCAGTCCATCAGCGGCACATCTGCTGTGATAGAGCTGAGAGTAGAGCGCCTCCTTGTGGATTGACTGGTGCTTTAGTCACAAGCCCAGAAACTGAATCAGCCAATTTCCAGACGACAGCAGGATTTGTGCTGAAAATTGGCAGGAAAAGTGTTATACCACATGAATGTTAGGAATATAATAAAGGATTTAGGAATTGGTGTAACATTGCATTGATATTGGAGAACAGCCCTCTCCAAAGAATAAATAGCACAGTATAGATAGAATTAGGAAGAGAAGAGATGAAGTAGGAAAGGAGAAACACATGCAGAAAAATATAGTGGACCAGCTAGCATTAAGCAATAAAGTTGATGGAGTAGTCTTTCAAAAACGTAACAGTATGATTAGAGACTGTGCATCTCTGAATACCATGTACAATTTAGTTATAATATACAATGAAAAGCATCATAAAGTAACCTCCACAGGAACACATTTCTTGACCTAATCTTCTCCTTGACCAATGGGATTTGAACCCTAACTCTTGGATGCGAACATTAAGAACACATATCAAAAGATGATGGTAGTGACTGAATCCACAGCCGAGAAAGTTATGACAGCAGTGAGAAAATAAAAACATCTGAAATCATCTGAAGAGCAAAAAAAAACTCAGAAAAAATTCCCTATTACAGTAAATTGTTGTTACAACTTTGGGACTAGGCAGAAGAGCCACAGGGCTGTAGAGGAAAACTCTCTGAGCAGAAAATTTCATGAGAAATCAAGAAAAAACAACTCTTAATAAAAGCGTTAATAGGGGAAGCAAGCTTCTAATGAACAAAAGGCAGTTAAATAAATTAAAGCCCACTTGCAGCCAAGAGAACAAATCTGTATGGAACACCCATGAAAAGAAGCCAATTGTTGGACACCTGAGGCAAATTTGATTCCTTAGAGGGAGAAACATGAAAAACTTGTCTGGGAAACAGAGTTAAGACTTTTCACAGAGTATTTACCCAAAAGCAAAATTAATATCAAGCCAGTTGAGAGTACTCTTGAGAAACAGGATTAAAGTTGAGGAAAAAGTCAGGAATAAGAATTATCTCTTGAAATTTGAAGCCTCAGGGCCTTAATAATTTTTGTCATTTATAGAAAATATTTGCATGTGAGCATTAGAGGTATGGTTAGTAAGTTTGCATATGACAACAAATTTGGAGGTATAGTGGACAATGAAGAAGGTTACCTTAGATTACAATGGGATCTTAATCAGATGGGCCAATGGGCTGAGGAGTGGCAGATGGAGTTAATTTAGATAAATGCAAGGCGCTGTATTTTGGGAAATCAGATCTTAGCAGGACTTAAACACTTAATGTAAGGTCCTAGGGAATGTGGCTGAACAAAGAGACCTTGGAGTGCAGGTTCATAGCTCCTTAAAAGCAGATTGGAGGTAGATGGGATAGTGAAGAAGGCTTTTGGTATGCTTTCCTTTATTGGTCAGAGTATTGAGTACAGTAGTTGGAAGGTCATGGTGCAGCTGTACAGGACATTGATTATGCTAAAGCAATTCTAGTCTCCATCCTGTTGGATGAATATTGTGAAACTTGAAAGGATTCAGAAAAGATTAAAAGGATGTTGCCAGGGTTGGAGGATTTGAGCGATAGGGAGAGATTGAATAGGCTGGGGCTGTTTTCCCTGGAGGCAGAGTGGTGACCTTACAGATGTTTATAAAATCATGAGGGACATGCGTAGGATAAATAGACAAAGTCTTTTCCCTGGGATGGGGGAGTCCAGAACTAGAGGGCATAGGTTTAGGGTGAGAGGGGAATGATATAAAAGAGACCTAAGGGGCAACGTTTTCAGACAGAGGGTGGTGCGAGTATGGAATGTGCTGCCAGAGGAAGTGGTGGAGGCTGGTACAATTGCAGCATTTAAAAGGCATTTGGATGGGTATATGAATAGGAAGGGTTTGGAGGGATATGTTCAGTGTCCTGGCAAGTGGGACTAGATTAGGTTGGGATATCTGGTCGGCATGGATGGGTTGGACCGAAGGGTCTGTTTTCATGCTGTACATCTCTACGACTCTATAATTAGGTATGTTTAATCTTTGTTTCAACAGTTTGAGCAAGAAACTCAATTTTCTTTAGAAACTAAGAGATTGTATCCAATTTAGTTGTTAAAGCAAAGCACTGAAGATAAAGCAAATGTGCAAATCATATGTTGAGTTTGAGGAAGGGCACAGTGGCTCAGAGGTTCGCAGTGTTGCCTCACAGCACCAGGGACCTGGACTTGATTCCAGCCTCAGGTAACTGTGTGGAGTTTGCACATTCTCCCCATGTCTGCATGGGTTTCCTCTGCGTGCTCCGGTTTCCTCCTTCAGTCCAAAGATGTGCAGGTTAGGTGAATTCATCATGCTAAATTGCCCATCATATTCAGGGATGTGCATGTTAGGTGCATTATTCAGGGATAAATATAAGACAGTAGGGGAATGAGTCTGGGTGGATTACTTCAGAGGGTCAGTGTGGACTGGTTGGGCCAAAAGGCCTGTTTCCACACTGGAGGGTGTAAATTATGTCCGGTAGCCATTTTTGTTATAGTGAAAAACAAAAGAATTTTATTGATAGAAACCAGTTTGCGAAGGTTTCTACCCATAATAGATTTTTAGGATGTCTTTCAGCCTTTTAGTCCTTCAGCCATCTTAAGAAAAAAATTATTTTACATTTTTTATTATTTTGTGGAACCAAGGTCAGCATTTGTTGCGCATCACAAATTGCCCTTGAGCTGAGTGGTTGGCCATTTCAGAGGGCAGTAAAGGATCAGCCACAGTCTGCAGTCACATATAAGCCCAAACAGGTAAGGATCATGGATTTCCCTCCCTGAAGGGTATCTGTATTCATCTCTGTGAAGGAACCATATTGGTAAAGGAAAACAAAGTGTTTAGAAAAGCAGAAATTTGAACAACTTTCAGTTGTAGTCTGACAACAATAATTGTTTCAAAACATTTAAAAATAATCTTCTTCAGTTATAGCAGCGCCTGTGGAGAGAAATCAGAGTTAATGTTTAGGATGAGTGACCCTTCCTCAAAATTCTCCACAGATGCTGATGGACCTGCTGAGCTTTTCCATGAATTTCTGTTTTTGTTTCTGATTTACAGCATCTGCAGTTCTTTTTTCTTTCTTCAAGTATGTATGGAACAAAACAATAAAATGTGTGGTACCAAAGAGATAAATATCCTAACAATAATTATTCAAATAGGAATATAATCAGCAACTAGTGCCTATCAACAATAAACAAATGCAACAACATTAATTGACACAGATCTTTTCACCAGATATGTGATAGGTCCTTTTGATAGTTCACCAAATTGGTAGAAGTGGAAAGCAGCATTTCTAAGATTTTGAACAGCTTCAGGACTGGATGTCAAATCAAATGCGGAACAGATTTCTCTACTGTTTGGGATGAATATCATATAAGCATTTCATAGAAAACAGTCTGATGACAAATACGTAATGTTACACAACCTCTTAATAGCTTTGGTTAAATATTTTACAACAAAAACAAATAAATGCTGATGCTTCAATAGCAGATATTAATTTCCAAAAGAATCTGTCACATTAACATCCATTCTGAACCATGAAGCTACTAAAATTTACAAGAGTTCACTGGCAACAGAAGCATGATTGGTCTCTCAGATATATCAGTCTGAGATTGAATTGCTTCAATCAAAAGAGGAACTACCTCTAGTATGAGCAGTCTAAATAGATTGAATATAGAGTGTAGAAAACTGTTCAAGGAGCATTGATGTCGAACATTTCAGTAGAGAACATTGATTACTTAAAACAGAGAGCAGCTTTACATCAGAGGAGACAAATATCTGAAAATAAAGTGCTGTCTGTTACAAAGTCAAAGCAAAATCTGAAACAATCTAATGCTATAGTATTTTGTCACAATACACAGTGTGATTCACAACAAAAGCTATGGCCCCACTCAGAAGCAAAGCAGACCATTTAATTAAAGTCCCTTTATTGGATGTTCCCCCATCTTTAGTGATGTTCAAGAATAAGTTGGGATAACAGATATCATCTTATCCTTTGCATGAAGTTTAGACTTACACTTTAATTTGTCTTCATATACGTTGTAAAAAAACAAAATCATGTATTACTATAGCTAATGCAGTTAAATGAATCAACTGTAAGCTAGATGATATAACACAGAGCAAGGTTAAATAGATATTATTTTTGAATATTCTGATATAAGAACATATTTAATGAACCTAACTACCTAATCTTTATTTGCCAGTCAGCAGTAAAATTGAATGAGAGACAAAACCAAGGGCAGGAGTTAGATACTGGCTTGAATTATTTTGCTGGTATTGCATATTTAGAGATTATCAATATCTTTCACAACTGCTCGACATAATAATTTACTCATTAACCAATATTGCACAGTCCATCTTAATACATTGGGAGGATAAATTTCCTCCTCAGGATTATGATAACAAACAAAATCCAGAGTGCAGATAAAATTATCAACAAAAGGCACTGCAGTCCCTAGAGAAATTACATACAAATGGTCTTTATGAAGTAAATTGATTCAGTGAATTACTCAAGCCATTTGAAGTTACAGGTTTATGAATAGCTTAAGTTACTGAGAGTTCTGCCAAGCATCTGCCATCAGCATAGTTTTCACAGACTGTAAGACAGCTGCAATCCTGACCTCATTGTGTTGAAGTTGATAATAACTTATGACAGCACCACATTCATATCTGCACCCCTGGGTGCTAAGAAAAAGAAATGCAGATTAAACACTTCTTAAAAATTCTTATTAGACATTATGCCACATATAAAAAAAACGCTGTTGTGTGGTTTCATGTGCAATGATTCAAGGTGTGATTGCCAAATAAATCACCTGTGTTTGAAATGAAACTTGAAACACTGGTTTTTACTTCTTTGCAAAATGTATCTTGTTTTACCTTTTCAACGTCTGTGAGCCTTCATCTTCATGTGTCTTGAATTAATCAATCAAAGTATTTTCAGTCAATAGAGCAATTTTGAAAGATTAACATGTTAGGTCTGTGGGTAATAGCACATCCCACCATTCCTTCATGGCCCGGAATAGGATCTGTAGAGGGATGTCACTAAACTGTACAGCTGGGTCCAAGTGTTGACGCAGCCCTCACAATGATGCAGTTGTAGGAACTTCACCATGATGGAGACGGGAGGGTGGTGTTATGTTTTTCTTTTCATTGTGCTTATGCATAAATAACCAATTAAGGTATCAACAATGCATAAGGGATTCATTTACACACATATTTTCAAGTGCTTTTAAAATTGTGGTAATATTCTCAAGTTGGAGGAAATGTCAGACTTGTTTAGTTCTTCAGTCTCAGTTTATTCACGAATCATGTGACATATTGCACCATTTTCTCTCAAGGAGGAGAAAGTGAGGACTGCAGATGCTGGAGTACCAGAGTTGAAAAATGTGGTGCTGGAAAAACACAGCAGGCCAGGCAGCATCCGAGGAGCAGGAGAATCGACGTTTCGGGCATAAGCCCTTCTTCAGGAATAGATTCCTGAAGAAGGGCTTATGCCCGAAACATCAATAAGTTACTCATTAACCAATATTGCACAGTCCATCTTAATACATTGGGAGGATAAATTTCCTCCTCAGGATTATCGAATAGATTCCTGAAGAAGGGCTTATGCCCGAAACATCAATTCTCCTGCTCCTCGGATGCTGCCTGGCCTGCTGTGTTTTCCCAGCACCACATTTTTCAACCCCCCCATTTTCTCTCAAGTAATGAATTCAGCAAATGTAACTTTAAAGATAACCCGTGGAATGGTGTCCCACAACAGGACCCAGAACAAGAAGGATTGTTCAAAAAAAGCTTGAAATTCATCTTCCCATTGTCTGAAGCTTGCTCATCATCGAAAAAGCACAAGTCAAGAGTATGATTGAATACCCTTCAATTGTCTGGAGGAGTGCAAGAACACTCCAAAAACACTCTGAAGCTCCACACCATCCAGGAAAAAGCAGCCCACAGGATTGACACAAAGGCTAACTCCTTCACCATTCGCTTTCTCCACCAGTGGCAGCAGTAAGATGCATTATCACTATGACAGCACCTTCTAAACCAATAACCTACTGGTAGGACAACATTAGTAGGCACATGGCAGTGTCACCACTTTCACATTCCCCTCCAAGCTACAAACCATCCTGATATTTTTGTATCTAATTATCACTGGTAACCCCCCTTCCTAATCACAGCAGAACCTACACCTCACAGACTTCAGCAGTTCAAGAAGGCAGCCCAACATTTCCTTCTCGAGAACAAGTAAGGATGAGCAATAAATTTTGACCCAGCCAATAACACTTACATCTCACGAAGAAACAAAAATAAACTAAATTTGGAGGGTAATAATGGGGAGAGAAGTTTGAGATAGAGGATGAAGGTGGGGACAGATGGATCAGAGAACTGAGTAAAGGGATGTGGATGTGAAAGTTGTGGCTGTGATGCAGAGCTTCGTGTTCGTCCAAGAAGCTCTTTTAAACAAAATCAGAAATTGCTGGAAAAGCTCAGCAGGTCTGGCAACATTTGCGAAGAAAAATCAGAGTTAGCATTTCAGGGTTGACGGACCCTTCCTCAGAACTGATGGTAGCTAGGAAAATATCTGATTATATGCAGAAGATAGGGTGGTGGGAGGGGGTAAAGAGTAAATGATAGGTGGGGATAGAGCCCAAAGAGAGGGAAGAACAGTTGGACAGACAAAGGAGTGGATAATGGTCTGGATAGAAGGATGAATAGCTGTTAGTGG
The DNA here is from genome assembly GCF_037043375.1 of Chiloscyllium plagiosum. NCBI lineage: Eukaryota > Metazoa > Chordata > Chondrichthyes > Orectolobiformes > Hemiscylliidae > Chiloscyllium > Chiloscyllium plagiosum. The sequence goes on along the minus strand of NW_028270142.1, from coordinate 126,220,732 downwards.
AGACTGTTAGTGGCTAATTGTTGATGTATAATAGCAGACTATGTGATAAGAAGGCCTGGTCTGTAGGGTTTAGGACATAGGAGACCTCCAGCCCTAAAGTTGTCGAACTCGATATTGAGTTCAGAAGGCTTCAAGGTCCCCAAGCGGAAAATGAGGTGTTGTTTTTCCAGCTTGTGCTGAGCTTCCCTGGAGCACTGCAGCAAGCCTGAGACAGAGATATTGGCCTGGAAACAGGGTGGTGTGTTGATGTGACAGGCAACAGGAAGCTCAAGTTCCTTTTTGCAGACAGAGGTGTTCAGTGAAGCAGTCACCCAGTTTGCACTTTACTTCCCCCATGTAGAGGAGACCACATTGTGAACAGTGAACGCAGTGGACTAGATAGTGTGAAGTGCAGGTAAAGCACTGCTCCCACCTGGAAGGTATGCTTAGGCCCTTGGATACTGAGGAGAGAGGAAGTAAATGGACAGGAGTTACATTTTCTACAGGGGAAGGTGCCGTGAGACAGTGGAGGGGTGTTGGGAATGAAGGAGAAGTGAATCAGGGTGTCCCAGACAGAATGGTTCCTGCGGAAGACTGACAAGGGAGAGGAGGGGAATATGCATCTGGTGGTGCCATATTGCTGGAGCTGGTGGAAGTGGCAGCTCATCGCTTGATGAAGGGAGGTAGGACATTAAGCTTTTTTAAAGCTTGCCCAGAACTGCTGATTTGTCATCAGATGGCAGGGTTATCCAATGAACACTTGTCCTTGCAATGTAATCATATCTATTTGTGTGCCTGTTCACATCCTTTCAATATTAATAATAATTTTGTGTTGTCCAGTTCCCAGCATGCAAGTGGCAGTGCCATCTACTTCCATTTCAGCCATCCGGACATGTGTGTGTATTCTTACCTTGTACCCATTATGCACTCCCCAAAATCAGGGCCTTGGATTCCAGCCTGGCTCTGACATTGGAGACATTTCACTTGTATTCAGTGTGAATGAACCACCAGAGGAAGTGGTAGATTCAGGTAGGGTTACAACATTTAAAAAACATTTGGATAGGTAAATAAAGAGGAAAGATTTAGAGGAATATGGACCAAATACAGGCAAGTGGGACTATTTTAGGTTGGGAAACTTAGTCGGCCTGGACGAGTTGGACCAAAGGGTCTGTTTCTGTGCTGTATGACTCTATGACTCTGCTGCATTATATCTGTTTCTTTTTCTGATGTCAGCTTATAATAAGAATTGGATGACATTTTGGTGGAGAAAGTGAGGACTGCTGATGCTAGAGATCAGAGTTGAGGGTGTTGTGCTGCGAAAGCACAGCAAGTCAGATAGCATCTGAGGAGCAAGAGAATTGACGTTTAGGGCCTAAGTCCTTCATTAGGAAATGTTCACATCCCGATGAAGTGCTTATGTCCAAAATGTTGATTCTCCTGGTCCTCGGATGCTACCTGACATTTTGGTGGGGTAACTCTTGTCAGATTAAATACCAAATGCTTTGATTCAACAGTGAAAAGTCAACTGTCCTCCTTTATTGGCCCTGTCATTACCGAATCCTCACCATTACAAGCTATTTATTGGGACAGTGAGAGTGTACATGTGTACATTTTCCAGTAATTTCCCTACCTCTGATATGAGAGTCGCCAACCATTCCTTCAGTGTTTCTGGGTCAATATCCTGAAATTCCCTCCCTAACAGCATTGTGTGTCTACCTCCAGCACATGGACTGCAGTGGTTCAAGAGGGCAGCTCACCGTCTCCAGCTGAAGAGTAAGTAGGAGCAGGCAAAGAATGTTAGTCCAGCCAATGACACACACACATTCCATGAATGGATAAAAATAAAATGTTTCTGAGCAGTTGAATATTTTGATTACAATGTGGAATTTTAGAGTAATGCAGGCATGTGCCCATTTGAACTGTGCAAAATCATTGGAGAAGTTATCAAATTAGTTCCAATCACCCACAATGTCCCCATTGACTTGTTTTCTTTTATTTTCAAGAATCTATCCAATTCTCACATTCTCTGTTAAGTATTTCCATTGAGTACGCTTCCATTGGTCTTCAGAACATTTTATCGTATTTAAAAAGTTCTCATGACACTTTGGTATTTTTGCCATTGGTTTCAAATCTGTATCCTTTGTGTTTTGATACTTCTGCCACTTGAAAACAATATTTCCTCATTTACTTTATCAACATTCCTCAATATTTTGAACATATCCATGAAATTATCTGTTTACCCTCTCTGTTATAATGGGAACAATCCTCATTTCTCCAGTGTCTCCACATAAATTAAGTTATCCATCTCTTGTCCCATTCCAGTAAATCACTTCTGTGTTACCTCATTGATAACCCTCCTAACATATGCTTCCTAGAATTAGATATGATACTCTAGTTGAGGTCATGCCAGAGCCTTATTTATATACTCTATTCCTCTCATAACAAAACCAAGGATATAACACATGTTCTCAGCTTGTCTTGCTATTTCCAAAGATCTGTTCCTGTGCCCCCTTTAACATACACTGTGCAGTTCCTATTCCATCTCCTCATTATTCCCACTCAAATGAATCACTTCACACTTCTTATTTCAGTACAGGTGCCATGTGTCTGCCTGTTTCACCAGTCTGTCAATGTCATTCTGGAGCTTGTTACAATCCTCTCCAACATTCAAGACAAGTCTGAGCTTAGCTTTCAGAACTAAATTTCAAGGTTCTTGAAAGCAAGGAAGCTCAGTTTGGAAATTGAAACACCAGTTTGGATTAGAATTAGCAACCGAGTTAATGTCATGGAGGAGAACAAATTAGTATGCAGTTCTGATAAGGAAGAATGAGATCTTTCTCATAAAGATATTGCAAGCGTTGAGTATAAAGATAGCTCACAAAAGCAATAAAATAACCTTCCAGATACTACGTTTAAATGAAGTGCATAGATATCAGTTCAAATCTAAGATATTCCAAGAAGGCATAACTTTAATACAAAGAATGTTTTCTTTTCATACTGATAACCAACAGGCTACAACAGTTTTTCCCTTATCATTGGTATTTGATTCTTACATCCTTAAATATTGCTTTCTCTAGTTTTGAAACTTTTACAACATATGCATTTGACTGTTTTTGCTCATTAATTGTGAATACTCATGCCCTGTTTCATCTTTCTGAAATGTGACACATATGCTACGATTAAGATGCATCATAAGTTCTTCATGGTTTGTGGAAAACTGGAGATAGGTAAATAATCTGCTTTTTGGGTCATTGCAGTGAACAGGAAATGGTTGCTAAGAAATTATGCAGCATTTTCTCAAAGGTGACTGATTTGGACTTGTTGATAATAGGATGGTTCATGAAAAGCTCTGGGTGTCTGGGTCCCTGTAAACCTTCTGCTTCTTACCTTAAAACTGTCCCCCTGGTTATTACTTCTTCTACTGAAGGGGAACATTTTTCCCTCCCTGACTGGTCTGTGCCCCTCAGAGCTTTGTCCACTATTATCAGGTCCCCACTCAGACTTTTGTGCTATATGAAAATGGCCCCAGCCTGTCTAGTCTCTCTTCATAGCTGAATTGCTTCAGCCCTGGTGACATATTAGTGAATCACCTCTATACCCACACGCCCCAGTGCAATTATATCCTCCCTATTGTGTAGTGCCCAGAACATCACAGAGTACTCCAGCTGAGGCCACTGAAAATTATATACACCTCCAACATTAACTTCTTGCTCTTATAATTCAATATTTTCACTAATAAAAGCAGATATCCCATATGCCTTCTTGAACCACCTTAACTATCTGTCCTGTTGCCTTCAAGGATCTTTGGACGTACACATCAAGATTCTTCTAATCCTCTGCACTTCCTAGGAGCCTGCCATTTGATGCATACTTCTTTGCCTGGTGAATCCTCCCAAATTATATCACCACACACTTATTTTTGGATGAAGTTCAGTTTGCCTCTGTTCAGCTCATCTGACCGTGATCTATATCATCTGGTAGTCTCAGGCTTTCCTCCTCTTGTTATTGATTTTGTGTTATCTGTGAATTTACAGATCAACCTAATAGGTTGTTGGGATTTCCTGTGCAAGTAATCCAGATTGATACGTAATCTGAGCAAGGTAAGTATGTGTGGGCTGAACCAGTGACTTATAATGTACTACTATTGTGAACAGGTTCAGTTTCATCACAACACATTCAATTTATTTTCTTTCACATTATCCAGGTTTCCACCAGACAAACAAAGCATCAACATATTCTTATGATCTGTTTAAAATAGGCCATAATGCTGGAGGCTGGGGTGATTTAAATCTATCTCAATTGCTGCAAATTTGGTGTTTACCATTGTAATTATACATCTCTTTCTGAAGATAGAGATTTTAGCCAGAACTCTGTAATTACATTATTATTCATGAAGTGAAAATGTTAGAAAATTATTCTTTTAGAGTGTTTAAGAATTAACAGCAAATGAGTTGTGTTTTATTGTTATGTGTGCTCGTGTGCTCATGTCTGCATGTCTGTAATTATCAATCATTTTAATGAGAATACAAGGTGCAGCTAGTGACTATAAAGACCAACACTGCTGTAAGTATGTTACTGACCAACAGTAAGGAGCATAAAAGCATTTAGTTTATCTTTACTATGTTAATATATGTGTTAACGTTTCAAAGTACAGTAAATAAAAGAACATCAGAAGTAGGATGAGGAATAGACCTTTAAGCCCACTCCACAATTCAATAAAATCTCAGCTATTCAAGCTTCATTTTTCTGCCTGCTTTCTCTATTCCTTGATTTGTCTAAAGTTTTGTTTTGTTTCTCAGCCTTAAGCATATTCATAAGCCTTTGGGGAAGAGAATTCTCAAAATTACAAAGCTTTGAGAGAAGAAATGTTTTTCTCATGGCAAACCTCAATATTGGATTTCTTATTTTCTCATGTTCTGGATTCCACATTTCAATGAGATTATCTCTCGACCTCCTCATTACCAGGCCTCAGTTCACTCAGCCTCTGATCAAAGAACAAGCCCAACAGCAAAGAATCAATGTAGTGAATCTTCAATGGCCTGTTTCCAATGCAAATATATTCTTTCTTAGATCTAGAGATCAAAATTATGCAAAACATTTCAGTTCTGGTCTCACCAAAGCCATGCACAATTGGAGCAAAGCTACGTTGCTTTTGCACTCCTGAGACCTGCAATAAATGAGGGATACTAATTCTTGAAAACAATAATCCTTTTTTTTTAGGACAAATTTATCTATGAGAAGGAGTTATCATTGTGGATCTAAGGAAGATAAGGGCCATCAGTGAATTCCAGCACTGAAGCCCAAAAATGATGTCTGGTGCTAAATCTGGTGGGAAACTTAATCCTGATTTTAACCATATATTTACTACACAAAGAGGACTGCATTTGACAAAAAAAAAATGCCAGCAATGGCACTGGAGTCAGGAACAGGTGGCAACTTTCCAGAATCTTAAAGAAAACTTACTTTTATTGATGGTTGAGCTCAGTTAAGGATAAACCTAACCAACACAGAGCAGTTACTTTGGTGATCAGGAAACTTCTAGAAACAATTTTTAAAAAAAAAATAGCAAATTAGTAGATGCAGTTAAATTTGAGAAAGCCAGGACAAATCATGTTTAACTGAACTGCTTGAGTTTTTTGATGAGGTAACAGATGTGGGATGAGGCTAATGCTGTAGGCAAAGAGAAAATGGATTTTCTTCAGTTTTGATCATAGAATCATAGAATCCCTACAGTGTGGAAACAGACCCTTTGGCCCAACAAGTCCACATTGACCCTCTGAAGAGTAACCTATCTAGACCCATTCCCTTACGCTATTACTCTACATTTATCCTGAACTAATGCATCCAACCAACAATCCTCAACACTATGGGCAATTTAGCATGGCCAATTCATCAAACCTGCACATCTTTGGACTGTGGAAGGAAACTGGAGCACCCGGAGGAAACTCACGCAGACATATGGAGAATGTGCAAACTCCAATGATGCAGTTCTGTGTAACAGAATTATCAGAAAATTTAAGATCATGAGATAAGAGGGGCAATTAGTAAATAGATACATAATTGTCTGACTGGTGGGAGCAGAAAATGGTTTGTTTTGGTGTGAAATTTCCCAGGTATCAGTGTTGGAAACTTTGCTTTTCCTCATCACATATTAATGACTTATATCATGGTGTAAAAGGCATAATTTAAGAACTTGCAAATGATATAAAACTTGGATGCATCATGATCAGGATAGTGCAGCGCTTCAAAAGGAATTTGGTTGGGGAATGGGTGAATATGTGGCAGATGAAATTTAATGCCACGACTGTGAAGTCATTTATTTTCATAGGAGAAACTCAGAAAGACAATATAAAACAAAGGGCATAATTCAAAAAGGGGTAGGGGAGCAGAGAGAACTCGGTATATGTGTATGTATCATTGAAAATGTCAAGACATGTTGGTAGCATGTCAGCCGGTGGCACGGTGGCTCAGTGGTTAGCACTGCTGCCTCACAGCACCAGGGTCCCAGGTTCTATTCCAGCCTTGGACAACTGTCTGTGTGGAGTTTGCACATTCTCCCCATGTCTGTGTGAGTCTCTTCCCACAGTCCAAAGATGTGCAGTTCAGGTGAATTGGCCATGCTAAATTGCCCCTTGTGGTAGGTGCATTAGTCAGAGGAAATTGGGTCCTGGTGGGTTACTCTTTAGAGGGTCAGTGTGGACTGGTTAGGCCGAAGGGCCTGTTTCCGCACTGTAGGGAATCTAATCTAATCTAAAAAAGTATTGAGGAACTTACGTTAAAATTGCATAGAACACTAATGGGGCCTCAGCTGGAGCCTGGTTCTGGGTGTCACAATTACAGAAGGATGTGAAGGCATTAGGGAGAGTGCGCAGAAAATTCTCAAGAATAATTGCATAGATGAGAAAATATAGTTGTGCAGATATGCTGGAGAAGTTGGAATTTATTACCTTGGCAAACCAAAGTTTGAAAGGAATTTTGATAGATGTGGTTGAAATCATGGGAAGGTCTGGAAAGAATAGAAAGGGAGAAAAGTGCTTGCACTGAAAGAAATATCAAGATCAAGAGGTCACAGGCTGAAGGCATTGGGAAAATAAGCAAAGGTGAAGAAGATTTTCACACAGCAAATGGTTAAGATACGAAATGCACTGCCTGAGAACATAACAGAAGCAAATTAAATGGAGACAATCAAGAGGGAATTGGTTACTGTCAGAAAAGAAAGAAAGTGCAAGGCTGTAGGGAGAAGGAAGGGCAGTGACACTCAGTACCTTGATCTGACAGAGGGTGGGAACAGTCACGATTGCCAAAACAGTATTTTTTTTACACTGTACCAATTCTGTGATTTTGAATTTGAAATTGACAATTTAATATGCTTCTGTTATTCTTTGAGGCTGTGCAATTCTAGATCACAGTGGTTTGCAGCATTAAAACAAACATTTCTTCATCCGGACTTTGTTTTTTTTTGTGTTCCAATTACTTTTAATCAGTGTCACCTAGTTACCAGTCATTTGACCTGCTCTGCCTTGTCATCCCATCCCATATTCTAACACTTTTACCTTAATTTTGCAAATTTAAACAGAAATGTGAATGTTTGACAAATTCACATACCACTCTTGAGCAGAACCCGAGCTAACCTGATTGTACCAAACATGTTTAATATTTAATTTTATGTTTGATATTCTGCTGACCATAATATCCGATTTCAGGAAAACAGTAGGTTTTCTTTCTCTTCAACTTTATTTTCTGCCAATCGATTGGATTTGATAAGGACATGAAGCAAAGAAAACAATTGAAAGGAAATGCTCAACAAGAGGTTACATCACAGAATTTCATTTCTATTTGATGCATCTCAGTAATAATGAAAAATGACATCCTGCAGATACTTTAAAGACTGATCTTATTACCACAGAGCAAAGTATGTGCTGCTCAATAAAAAGACATTGACCACAATTTCTTTCTGGCCTGTCTCAAGAGCTCACTTCATGTGCTTGGCATGGTCCAGTCCAAATGGTTATTTTTGTTCCTTTCTTCCAACTTTTCTTGAGATACTCCTGGCCCTTCTTGGAGTCAACAGCTTTTGCAAGTTGTCACTATTTTGTCCAAATACATATTTTCATGTGTGGGCTTAGAAGTGAATCAGTAATTAATCTGACTGGGGAGAGCAATACAATTGAACTTTGTGAAGTCCATACTGACTGTTCACTATTTGAAGTACATAAGGGAGATGCAGTGGGTTCATTTCTGACTAGCCTGCTCCCTGAAAGTAATTGTTGTAACTCTGGTAACACAAACACTATGACTAAATTTCTACTAAGTACAAATTTTCAGATGATTAATCCATACAGCAGATAAATACATTCCAACTCAACTATTGACATGGGCTCAAGCTGGTTGACTAACTGCTGTTTCTGATGAATTATAAAATACAGCAGTAGTTATTCAAAATGGAGCTGCTATCTTTATACTCCAGCATCACATAACATATTGTCACACGATATCATCACCTTTAAAGAATCATGCCTGCTTATTTGTAGATTTATGTGATATTACAATATCCACTCTTTTCCTTTACAAAGTAAGATTTGTCCTCAAGAAACAAGCACAAGAATAGAGATTAAAAGAAACAGAGGTGCATTCACACATTAACGATACGTGTTAAGATCGTATGATGGGGACATATAAGGTGACTGAATCAAGTTCTTGTATAGTTATCAAGATATGGTCAAACAATTATTATATTATTGTGCAGTAACTTGGAGAGGGAGAGATTAATCAAGACCCGTTTGTCAAGGGGAGGTCATTTCTGACTAACTTGATTGAATCTTTCGAAGTTGTAACCAGTTGTGTAGATATGGGCAATACATTCGATGTAACCTACTTGGACTTCAGCAAAACTTGTGATAAGGTCCCACTTGGGCGACTGGCAACGAAAGGAAGAGCCCATAGAATCCAAGAAAATTTGGTGAATTGGATCCAGAATTAGTCAAGTGGCAGGAAGAAGAGGATGATAGTTGGTGGGTATTTTTGTGACTGGATACCTGTGTACAGTGAGGTTCTAAAGGCATCAACATTGGACCCTTGTTGTTAATGGCCTTTATAAAAAAATAGATTTGGCTTTCAGAGAATTGATTAGTAAATTTATGGAAGTTAGTGTTGTAAATACTAAGGAGGATGAGCTTAGATCAGAGGACGGAATTGACAACTGGCCAGGTGGGCTGATCAGTGGTAAATGGAATTCAATCTGGAAAAACATGTGGTGATGCATTTTAGAGGACAAAAAAGTCAAGGAAATGGAGGATGAACAGTGGCACTGATGATCTGAAGAAATGTTGTGTGCATTTATACTCGTCCCTTAACGTAGTAGGATAGGTAGATAACGTTGTTAAGAAGGTTTAGAGGAGATGTGAGGAAACAGTCTTTTCACCCAGAGGTTGGTGGGAATCTAGAACTCCTCGCCTGTAAGAGTGCTAGAAACTGTTATGACATTTAAGCTGCATTTAGATATATACTTGCAATACCAAGACATACATGACTATAGAGAAAGTGAGGATTGCAGATACTGGAAATTAGAGTTGAGAATGTGGTGCTAGAAAAGCACAGCAGGTCAGGCAGCATCAGATTCTCCTGCTCCTCGCATGTTACCTTTTCCAGCGCAACATCCTCGATACATGGCTATGGGGCTGGAAATGGGATTAGAAAAGTAAGAGAGTGGCTTTTGACCAGAATTTGAGGGTACTGGTGTTGGACTGGGGTGGACAAAGTTAAAAAAATCACACAACGCCCAGTTATGGTCCAACAGGTTTATTCGGAAGCACTAGCTTTCCTGCACTGCTCTTTCATTAGGTGGCTATGGAGTGTAAGATCATGTGATAAGAAAGGGATGATTACCCTATTGGGATGGAATTGTAGACCCCTTAAGAGTCAGAGGGAAATTGAGAAACAAACTTGTAAGGAGATCTCAGCTATCTGTAAGTATAATAGGGTGGTTACGGTAGGGGATTTTAACTTTCCAAACATAGACTGGGACTGCCATAGAGTTAAGGGTTTAGAAGGAGAGGAATTTGTTAAGTGTATACAAGAAAATTTTCTGATTCAGTAATGTGGATGTACCGACTAGAGAAGGTGCAAAACTTGACCTACTATTGGGAAATAAGGCAGGGCAGGTCACTGAGGTGTCAGTGGGGGAGCACTTTGGGGCCAGAGACCATAATTCCATTAGATTTAAAATAGTGATGGAAAAGGACAGACCAGATCTAAAAGTTGAAGTTCTAAATTGGAGAAATTTTGACAGTATTAGGCAAGAACTTTTAAAAGCTGATTGGGGCAGATGTTCACAGGTAAAGGGACGGCTAGAAAATGGGAAGCCTTCAGGAATGAGATAACGAGAATCCAGAGAAAGTATATTCCTGTCAGGGTGAAAGGAAAGGCTGGTAGGTATAGGGAATGCTGGATGATGAAAGAAATTGAGGGTTTGGTTAAGAAAAAACAGGAAGCATATGTAAGGCATAGACAGAATAGATCAAGTGAATACTTAGAGGAGTATAAAGTCAGTAGGAGTATACTTAAGAGGGAAATCAGGAGGGCAAAAAGGGGACATGAGATAGGTTTGGCAAATAGAATTAAGGAGAATCCAAAGAGGTTTTACAAATATATTAAGGACAAAAGGATAACTAGGGAGAGAATAAGGCCCCTTGAAGATCAGCAAGGCGACCTTTGTGCGGAGCCGCAGAAAATGGGGGAGATACTAAACGAGTATTTTGCATCAGTATTTACTGTAGAAAAGGATATGGAGGATATAAAATGTAGGGAAATAGATGGTGACATCTTGCAAAACATCCATATTACTGGGGAGGAAGTGTTGGATGTCTTGAAATGCATAATGGTGGATAAATCCCCAGGACGTGATCAGGTGTACCCAAGAACTCTGTGGGAAGCTAGGGAAGTGATTGCTGGGCCTATTGCTGAGATATTTGTATCATCGATAGTCACAGGTGAGGTGCCGGAAGACTGGAGGTTGGCTAACGAGATGCCACTCTTTAAGAAGGGTGGTAAGGGTGTCAGGGTGGGCAGGTTGTGGTGGAGGGAATCCTGAGGGACAGGATGTACTTGTATTTGGAAAGGCAAGGACTGATTAGGGATAGTCAACATGGCTTTGTGCTTGGGAAATGATGTGTCATAAACTTGATTGAGTTTTTTGAAGAAGTAACAAAGAAGATTGATGAGGGCAGAGTGGTAGATGTGATCTCTATGGATTTCAGTAAGGCGTTTGACAAGGTTCCCAATGGGAGACTGGTTAGCAAGGTTAGATCTCACAGAATAAAGGGAGAACTGGCCATTTGGATACAGAACTGGCTCAAAGGTAAAAGACAGCGGGTCGTGGTGGAGGGTTGTTTTTCAGACTGGAGGCCTGTGACCAGTGGAGTGCCACAAGGATCGGTGCTGGGCCCTCTACTTTTTGTCATTTACATAAAGGATTTGGATGTGAGCATAAGAGGTACAGTTAGTAAGTTTGCTGATGACACCAAAATTGGAGGTGTACTGGACAGTGAAGAAGGTTACCTCAGATTACAACAGGATCTTGACCAGATGGGCCAATGGGCTGAGAAGTGGCAGATGGAGTTTAATTCAGATAAATGTGAGGTGCTGCATTTTGGGAAAGCAAATCTTAACAGGACTTATACACTTAATGGTAAGGTCCTGGGGAGAGTTGCTGAACAAAGAGACCTTGGAGTGCAGGTTCATTGCTCCTGGAAAGTGGAATCGCAGGTAGATAGGTTAGTGAAGAAGGCTTTTGGTACGCTTTCTTTTATTGGTCAGATTATTGAGTACAGGAGTTGGGAGGTCATGTTGCGGCTATACTGGACATTGGTTAGGCCACTGTTGGAATATTGCATGCAATTCTGGTCTCCTTCCTATCGGAAAGATTAGTTTAGATTAGATTAGATGTTGTGAAACTTGAAAGGATTCAGAAAAGATTTATAAGGATGTTGCCAGGGTTGGAGGATTTGAGTTATAGGGAGAGGTTGAACAGGCTGGGGCTGTTTTCCCTGGAGCGTCGGAAGTTGAGGGGTGATTTGTAGAGGTTTACAAAATCATGAGGGACATGCATAGGATAAATAGACAAAGTCTTTTCCCTGGGGTCGGGGAGTCCAGAACTAGAGGGCATAGGTTTAGGGTGAGAGGGGAAAGATATAAAAGAGACGTAAGGGGCAACGTTTTCACACAGAGGGTGGTACGTGTATGGAATAAGCTGCCAGACAAAGTGATGGAGGCTGGTACAATTGCAACATTTAAAAGGCATTTGGATGAGTATATGAATAGGAAGGGTTTGGAGGGATATGGGCCGGGTGCTGGCAGGTGGGACTAGATTGGGTTGGGATATCTCGTCGACATGGACAGGTTGGACCGAAGGGTCTGTTTCCATGCTGTACATCTCTAAGAATCTATGACTCTATGACACAGAATTTATAGCAAAAGATTACAGTGTGATGCCACCGAAATGACATTTTGAAAAAAATCTGGATTGTTTCTTTAGTCTTGACATCTTTTAGAATGACCATGTAAGTTTCAGTTCTTTCATATGCAAATCCAGAACTTTTTTAAAGTTACATTTTCAAGTTAGCTTTAACAACAGGTTACATCTCAGCTCAATTTTTGACCAAGGCAGACTTAATGGGCCAAACGGCCTTTTTCTGTGTTGTAGACCTCAATAAATCTATAACTCTAGACTATAAGACCATAAGATATAGGAAAAGAATTAGGCCATTTGGCCCATCAAGTCTGCTCCTCCATTTGATCATGGCTGTTATTATTCTCCTGCTTTCTCCCCTTTACCCTTTATCCCTTTACCAATCAAGAACCTATTTATCTCTGCCTTAAATACACTCGATGACTTTATTTGCACAGTCCCGTAAATTTCAATTTGTTCCACCTCCCTCATCATTCCAAACTCTATCGATTACAGAACCAAAGTCCTCAACTGCTCCTTACATAACAAGCCTTTCATCCTCAGAATCATTTTTGTAAATGGTAAAAAAATCCCTCCAACTCCAAAGCATCTTTCCTCAGATACGGAACCCAAAACTGCTCACAACATTCTGAATGCGGTCTTGTAGAGCCTTCACACACATTTCTGCTCTTGTGTTCTGGCCTTCTTGAAATGAGTGCTCACATTGCATTTGCCTATCTAACCATAAGAGAATCCTGAGGTTGGACTCCCAGGATCTTTGCACTTCAGATTTCTGGAGCCTTTCCCTGTTCAGAAAATAATCTATTCTATTCTTCCTGCCAAAATATGCAACCTCACAGTTTGCCACAAAGTATTCGATCTGCCAGCTCTTTGTTGACTTGCCGAGCATGTGATGTAAGAAAACATGTTTCCACAAAGCGAGTATGTTAGTTGGGGTACAGGAGGTTAGCACTAGGTCATAGAAACAGTGCAAGCATGATGAACCAAATACCCTCCTTCTGCATTGTAACTATTCTGTGCTACTTCATAAAATAAAAGTAGGCTTTACAAATTGATCTGTATTTTGGTGAAGCTGAGGTAATTGTCTGTACATTCTGTGATAATTTTCCTAGATCCTTTTCTCTATTCTTTCCAACAAAAATCATGTGCATCTGGTTGGGAAGAAAGCCTGTAAAATGGAAGACATAGAATATAAGTTCTTTCAGCTGAGGGCAGATCTTTACCTTGAATTGTAGCTCAAGTTTAACATAGCAATCCTAAGGGTTTGATAAGTTGCCTTAAATTTATGGTAATTACTAAAACTGTGCACGCAGCAAGTGCTGCCAGACTGTTGGATTGTGAGTAATGTAGAGAGGAGGTGATATGCTCCTCTCTTCCTGCACATATCTCAGAATGGCTTGCCAACACGCTGAGGACTGTTGTTTGACACAATCTGCTGTACAATTCCAAACATGGCGAAGGTAGCAATTAACTTGTCAGTTACTGTGATATTACTGCTGTCCTTGGCTTGCCTAGGAAAAGGAATTTTGGTGAAGTACTTTCTCACCAAGAACTGTGGACTTGACATATACCTTTATCAATCTGGTGTCATGGTTCAGATTGAATTTTATGGAGAATACATTGTTTTTAATACTCCTGGGATTGGTGAAGTTGTCATGCTATGCCTGATGGTATCAATCAATCTGCCAGGCCAATAGACAGATTTGTGTACCAATCTTTTGGGTTTCTCTGTGCCCATGTGATTTAGGTGGAGATGCCCTAACATGTTTTGATGCAAGACTTTGGAAATCACTACGTCCTTATCATTAAAAGTGATGTTTCTAAATAGACTTAACTCATACCTATATGGCCAAAAATGACATAGTGGTTCAGAAATCTATTTAAAATGTTCAGGCCACATGTCAATGAGGATTAATGTCTGCTGGTATAGTGGGTCATGGTCAGGCATAGCATGTTGACTTGCTTCTGTTAGTTTATGACCAAAGTGGATTAGGTCAATTCTTTTGTCTCCTACCTTGCCGTGGCAGATGGTGGAACTTCAATTAAATAAAGAATCTAGAATTCAGGATCTAGTAATAACAATGAAATAATTGTTGATTGTCAGGAAAAATCCATCTGGTTCACTATTGTCCGTCAGGGAAGGAAATCTGTCATCCTTACTTGGTCTGAACTATATCTGACTCCAGATAGACAGCAAGGTGGTTGACTCTTAACTGGGAAACTAGTAGTAAATGCTGGCCCATCCACAGATACCCACATCTCATCAGTGAATAAAAAAATGTTTTTGCTACCTCATGGATCATTACGATGCAAAGATCAGTGCACACTGTTAAGCCAGTGTCTGGGCCATTTGTTTGGCAATGTAGAGAATTTCTGGAGTGTATCCAGAAGAACAATATTAACATTTGAGACTAACAATGCCAATACATGGGATCACAGATCCATTATAAACAGTGAGTTTGTCGTGTATTAGTTCACCAGATTGTTGTATGTACTTGTATAAAGCTAGGATGAATAAATAGATATGTTACCACTCATACATGCATGGGTTACAATTTGTGTTGTCCATTTTTTAATGGAATACATAATCCAGATCATAATAGATGCTTCAGCTCTTCAAAGTTATCGATGTGGTGTGTCAGATTGACCAGATGTATAATTTGCCTAGGATCTAGAAGCTGCTTTGTTACAGGTATTTACTAAACTTCATCTATATATTTATACTTCAAGTGTGCAATGTTGGCAAAACCCTTTGTCTTGGACTTTAGTTGAATCTTTTCCAAGTGTTGTTGAGTTTTGAGCTTCATTTTGGGCTTTTCTTAACAATTAGTTTCTGCATGTCATTTTGCAGTGCTTCTTTGTTGCACACAACTTGTATGTGGTATATAATTCTGGACACTGCTTCAATAGATAGGTTAAACTCTATCTCATGTATAATATTGGTTCGTTATTAACTTTGTTTCTCATTGTAACTGTTGCTGCACAGTCAAAAATGTACATGTGCTGCTGTCCTGTATTAGGACACAGAAATAGCAAGCTAGACCAATTCAAACTTCTTAACTCCAGATTCACAACACAGTGAAATTAAGACATTTGATGACCAGTTGTTCCTAAACAGACTTTAAGAATAACAGATATCTGACATGACGTTTATAATTTAAACAGAAATTAACACTTTGTTATTAATACTGTAACTTTAGCAGAATAAAGCTGAACAACAAGGTAAGCTAATTAATGCCTCTGACATTCTCAACCTTCTTTGATCATACATCCCATTCACGGACAGACATTCCCATAGACAGACAGACGGAAAGGAATAGATTAAGAAGAAAATAAAAGGGTTGTTATTTGTCGGTTTGATTAGATTAGATTAGATTACATTACAGTGTAGAAACAGGCCCTTCGGCCCAACAAGTCCACACCGCCCCGCCAAAGCGCAACCCACCCATACCCCTACATTTACCTCTATACCTAACACTACGGGCAATTTAGCATGGCCAATTCACCTGACCTGCACATCTTTGGACTGTGGGAGGAAACCGGAGCACCCGGAGAAAACCCACGCAGACACGGGGAGAACGTGCAAACTCCACACAGTCAGTCGCCTGAGGCGGGAATTGAACCCAGGTCTCTGGCGCTGTGAGGCAGCAGTGCTAACCACTGTGCCACCGTGCCGCCCACTGATAACTATTTTAATGATGACTACTAGGCTTTCAGATATCCTTGGTTAATGGAATTATTCACAGACAAGTAAACTGTAGGAGAAACAAAAACAAAGAACTAGGGATGCTGAAGATCTGAAACAAAACCAGAATTGCTGGAGAAACTCAGCCAGTCTGGCAATGTTTTTGGAGACAAAGCAGAATTAACAAATCTGTACGTCTTGTTTGAATTCTGACATCATCAATTCATAAAAGCAGGACTGATAGCCTTCCAGGGTTATTCATGCCTCTCATATTTTCTTACCAAGTCTACAACCACAGTGAAAACCAAAGAGAGAAAGAGAGAGCAAAACACAGAAGCGCCATCCCTTTTTTTTCTAAACACCCTCACGGATTTAAAATCCCAGTCAGGACTATGTTCACACTTTTCTTCCTCTCTTTTATCAACATCCTCTGTGATTAGCTGCCAACATCAATTCGCCCTTAATTGACTAATAAAAAATTCAACCAGTTAAAAACAATGACTGCAGATACTGGAAACCAGATTCTGGATTAGAGTGGTGCTGGAAAAGCACAGCAGTTCAGGTACCATCCAAGGAGCAGGAAAATCGATGTTTCGGGCAAAAGCCGTCCTGATGAAGGGCTCACAGTTCTGAGAGAAATCAAGAAAGATATGGTGGTCTCAATACCTTGTTATGGACCAGGCCAGACTCCTCAAAACATTTCAAGAAAGTAGCCCAGACCCTAAGTTTGCTAGTTGTTTGAAGCAGGTGTGACGTGGATCTTCCAGGAGTGATGCAGCTGGTCAAACCACTTAGTTTTAAACAAAACATAATTTATTTACAAGATTACCGAATGAAACACAAACAAAAGAGCAGAATGTAAAATAACTTAACCTATCCAAAACCCAACAGATTATTCCAACCTAATGATACTGTTCCTAATACTTGTAACAATCCCTGTAAAAAAAAGGTAAAATCAAACACAGATTCTGACAGGAAAGATGTCAAAGTGAGGATGGATCAGCATGGATCTGCTTCTTTGGGTCCAGCAGCTTCAAGCACTGACTGTCTGCCGTCAGTGAACAACCAGACTGCTAAAAACCAAACCAAACCTGAGCTGGGAGAACTGGTCATTCCTCTTTCATTGTACAGATGTTTTTCTTTTAAACTTGAAAGCCTTTTTTCCTGAGGCAGCATCTGTTAGCTATAATCAATTTGGCCCTAAAACCCTTCTTTTGGAATCACAGCTTTTACAACCTATCTGAAAAAAAAAAGCCAAGGACAGCATAACCTTGTTAAAGGAACATTGTCATCACAACCTTAGGATAATAAATACTGAACCATCTAGCTTTAGTATTAGAGCACAGTCCATTATACCCACCCAGTGTTTGCTATCCACATGATTCACTACGAATAGGCTGAACATGTCTTCTCAAAACTCAGTGGTTGGCCAGTTGTCTCCACATTGGTTTTTTGAGTTTATTTGATTCATTCACAAAATGTGGGCAACATTTATTATCTGTCCTTATTTTGGAACGATTAGGAGTTGTCACAATACAGCGGTGAATCCCTGTGCTAATCAAACCAACACATAATCTGTTAAAGTATGAGTGACAGAGAACTCCCCAAATTTCACTGTTTAAAGAAAAACATCAATTTTATTCTTTAACTCTAAAAGTCAACATTAAGTAACAACTATTTACAACTCTAAGCTTCATTTCTCTTAAAAGTCTGCTATCTATTTCCAACTCTGTAACAATATATTGATCCTATAAAAGCCCCTATTAAAGTTACAGCAACTTAATTTTCAAAACCAGGCAGTATCTGTTGTCATTGGCCTCTGTCTTCTTTCAGCTCCCTGGGTCATCTTTGGTCTTTTGCTGCAGAGGTTTTTCATATGAAAAAGGTACTTTTGATAGAGTGTTTTGGTTGGCAGGTTCTCTCTCTCTCTCTCGATGGTAAGTTGTTGCTCTCTGCCTGGCTAACTCATAAAATGCCAGCTTATTTATACCCCGAACATTAGATCATCTCATTGGTTCAATGTTGTCAAAACAGTAAAATTCAAATTCAATTAGGTTTTAGTATCCTGGGGCATAATTTAAACTGTTTGATTAAATTTAAATGGTGATCAAAACAACTGTGGTATCTAGTTTACAACCACATGTTACATTTTTTCAATTTTCCAGTACACTCTGACACTGCGGGTCAGTTGCATGACAGTTGCCTGCAAACTCTCATGGCTAAAACAGCCTTCACACTCTCTTAAAGGTACAGTACACACCTTCAACTTCAAAACAGAGTCAACCACTTTGCTATGGGTCTGGAGTCACATGTAGGCCATTCAAGAAATGGACAGCAGTTTCTTTCCCTAAAAGACATTAGAGAAACCGATGGGCCTTCATAGCATTCAGCAGTAGACCCATAGTTCCAAAGGTTTTTTTTTGATTATTGAATTCAAATTCCACCACTCTCCATGGCAGGATTTGAATCCCTTTCCTCAGATTATTACCGAGAATTTTGGCTTCATAGTCTAATGATAATACCACTGAGCCATTGCCTTTCCCTTTAACAGCTCAATTCTGAACTGGCCTCATTGTCAATCGTACTCTGTGCTTGATATCTTTCAGAAACAATTGTTTCTCTTTACTTAGTTTCCCTCTCATTTATCATCTTGTGATCTCTGGATTCATTTGCCCTACCTTTCCCTTTGAAAGGCATTTAGAATTGGCATAAAAAGCTCACAATCCTCCAACATATTCAATGCTCTTATGAAAATTATGATCAGTTAAAAAAAAAACTGAAAGGCAGGCCTGAAATTGAAGTCCATTGAACCGAAGCAAATGTTTGATTGTTTAACAGTTCATTCGATGACTTTTCCAACATCTTAGGTTATGAAATAAGCAGAAACATCACAATTACTGAAAATATAAAAATGCAAAAACACTAACAGAATTTTATTAAAAGCAACTGATTAATTGGGATCTATGTATTATCATTTCTTATTCTTATTTATTTCTTACTTTCTGAGCAATTGCAAAAGATAATCAGGAACTAGAAAAATAGATATGGAATTGTTTTCCACGTTTTAACAATAAATTGCCCATTACCTGCTGAAGGCTATTCTGTTCTAGAGGCATTAACACCTGGGTAGGAAGCTTGAAAATGTTGCGTGTGTCAAAATAAAATGAATTTTTCATTATCCGTTCTAGCCAATGATGACCCCAATTCCCTAAATTATATCTCGTCTCACCACCAGAAACTACTGTACAAACAGCCACAAAACCTTACCACCTTCATCAGCCCACAAAATCTCTCACCAAGTTGAAAAGTCCAATAGCCTTCAGAACTTATCCCTTCCAATAGAGACAGAGCCTCACCCTGCTCCCAGTTCCTTGAACCTCGCTCCATCCAAGTAGCCTCCAGAGAGTCCTCTCCTCTGACAGACCCCAATTTATTTTTATTTTGCTGTGGGATATTGATGTTGCCGGCAGGGCCAACATCCATTGTCTGTCTCTTAGTGCCCTGGAGAAGGTGTTGTGAACTGCCTTCTTGAGCTGCTGCAGTCTTTGGGGTGTTGGGATGCTTTCAGGGTCTCACTTTCAGGGACAAAACCCCAGGAGCCCCCAGTATCCACAGCAGCCCCCAACCCCATCATTGCCTGAAACATAACCCTCTGCAACAGCCCCTAATACGAGATGCATTCCCTTGGACAACCCTAGATGCACAAAGAGCACCTTGAGCTTTGAAGCCTCCAACAGTGCACAGTGCTTCAGACCTTCAACATTTGTCAGAGCCTTGACTCCTTCAACGGTCTCATATTTACTAAAAAAAAAACAGCCATTCTCATAGGAACAGTCATCTCCTTTTCCATTTCATTCTGCAGAATCCCAGTCCATGAAACTCACCTCTAGAGCCCTGTGGATGAGATTGTTTGCTATATCATGCAGCTGGCTGTGACAGAGTCTGGGGAATCCAAAATCATTGAGAACGTAGACTGTCATTCAATAATTAAGGTTTTATATTCAACAGACACATTCCTAGCCCAACGGTTGAACCACACTGACATGCATCCAAAAATTCTTACACTGACAAAGTATTCAGATTAGAAAGGTACAAACAGGCAACGACCATATAGCAACAAAAATAGACAAACGCACTCAGCAGGCAGCAGGTAAGTGGTAAACAGCATATCAAGGAAACATGTTAAGTTAAAAACATATTACAATTACAGACCAATTCACCATTCCTGCATTGAAGTATATAGGGACATCATAGTTTAAATACTTTGTAGAGCATCCAATACATTAATGGAATAAGAATTACATTAGCACCTTACCTCCCTGCATCCTATGGAGTTAAATTTAGTCCAAGCTCTAAGTTGTCTTAATCACTCCGGGTATGGTTGGGTAAATAGTTCTGAAACTGGACAGATTGCTAAAGGAATTTTCCAAATTTAGAACAAGTATTAATTAATGACCACCTTCCATATTTTGTATCTATATTACAGTCCATCCTCAACTCTCAGCATCCATTCATTCTGCTGTCTGGCAAATCAGCGAGTCCCTTAAAGGTGTAATGATAAACCTCTTGCTTCCCCATTCCCCTGCCCCTACACTATCTAATTTCCTGCTTTTAGGATTTGCCATGTGTCGAGTCACAGCAACTCAAGAAGGGACAAAATTAACAACAGCAAAATCAAATGAAGAGATTCAGATCAAGATATTAATGGGATTCCATAGAGGAGAGAGCTGATAAACTTGCACATAGAGATGTTGGATATATGGGTTGACATGCCAGGCAGACTCCTGTCACATCAAGTCTAAGTTGGCAGAGGACATTTCCTTTTCTTCAATTATTGTTTTACCTCATCCATTGTTCCATGGACTGAGAATCACTGTCACTGCTCTCTGCATACTTCTTGTAGACTCTGTTTGAACCTTTCACCAAATCCAACTGGCTTGATCTGGTTGAGTGCAGTAATATCCTATCAACTCCAAGAATTCACTACAACACCTAGATCACCGAATCCCTATGGCATGGAAAGAGGCCTTTAGCCCATTGAGTCTGCACTGATCCTCCAAAGAACATCCTATCCAAAGACAGACCCCTACTCAATCCCCATAACCCCGCATTTCCCATGTCCAATTCACCTAACCTGCAGATCCCTGGACACTATGGAACACTTTGGCATGGTCAGTCCTCCTTACCTGCACATCTTTGGATTGTGGAAGGAAACCAGGGCACCTGGAGGAAACCCACGCAGATGCAGGTAGAATATGCAAACTCCACACAAACTGAGGCTGGAATTGAACCTGGGTCCCTGGCCCTGTGAGACAGCAATGCTAACCATTGAGCTACTGTGATGCCTTGAAAACTGTTTAGAGGACATCCACATGCTTTGTAATTGAAGAAGCTATTTGAAAATGCCTGAGCTACAACTGTGCCATCTGCATCTCTTTAAAATTATTTTTTGATGGGAAGAGGGTATTGCCGCCTAGGCCAGAATTTTTATTTCCCAGCTCTGATAGCCATGGAGAAGGCATTGATGAGCTGACTTCTTAAACTACTGCAGTCCTGGGTTGAAGGCAGTGAATGTTGAAGATGCTGGATTAGGTACCAATTGTGAGCAGGCTGCTTTCTCCTGGATGGTTTCTATCTTGGAATTGCACACATCATGGTCTTCCCTTGTGTCCTGTAGACAGTGAATAGATGTTAGGTAAACAGGAAATAAGATACCCATCACAGACTTCCTAGCGTCTGACCTGGTCTTGTAGCCACCGTATTTACAAGGTTGATCCAGTTAAGTTTGTGGTCAGTGGAACACTGAGTGGGTGGGGAATTAGTAATATTGATGGCATTGAATGTCAAGGAGTGAAGAATAGATTGTCTCTGCTGTTGTTTGAAAAGTCCTACATCGATATGTTGCTTCGACCTGCCAGGTCAATATGTGGCATCCTGGTGTTAGGAGCACATTAATTTACAACCTTTCAGTGCCCACAGAGACATTATTCCCACTCATCAGAATGGAAATGGAATAGCACACTGTCTGTACAGCAAGTGGCCAGTGGCAAATCTCACCAGAGAAAGTGTTATTTGGCTTTACTATAATTTCAATAAGTTTGCTGATGTTGATAAATTTGATTAGGAGTTGTGCTTCATACAGCGAGAACCCGATGCTCTACCTCAGGATGATGACATTTATGTTTCCACCGTTATCCCCATCACGGCCTCCGCTGTTTCCTATCAGCCAGATTGTTAGACTGCTAATACCCAAACCAAAGTGTACAGGTCAAAGCTGCACCTTCCAAACCCAGTACTGGTGTCCCACAAAGTTGTCAGCAGTTTTCTGTGTGAAAGGTCAAGCATGCTTACACCACTAAGGTAGCACTGCATTGGAAAATTATACTAAGCAAAGCCTTATACAACCAACAATTGACAAAAGGCATAAGTGTGATGGTATCACTTTTTATGAATGCTTTGTCTGATAAAGTTGCTTCACAATAGTTTGCCATCAGTTGCAAACTCTGCAACTGTTTCAATATTGTTGGGAAAGTGATGATGTGTTTGTTAGAGACAGTGAAAAGATGAGGTGGGTAACAATTGTAGAATGGACATTTGCGTTCATTGGTGATGGTGTCCGATGAGGTGATCATGAACAGTCTGGTTAGAAAGGAAGGATATCAGTTGCCTTTTCCCTTCCTGCTGTTCCTCCTCAGCTCTATAACTGCATATAAGATTCCTAATGGGAAGATCTGTGTCTTCCTGATGTTGAGATGATTCAGAATATAGTAGACATTTTGAGATTTCACTTTTTGGGTCCTACATTGTTTCTCTAGATCAGTCCAGGCATGAGAACAACTGCTTCGGGGTATATTTGATTATGTTTCTTGAGGTAGTATGGCTTGCATTAAATATTATGATAATCTGATGACCACCTGTGCTTCAGTTGAACAACAGACTAATTAATCAGTGAGGGGATAGTCCTTGTTCTCCAGCAGCTATTCTTTGCTTTGACAGGGTAATGATAAGAGCACAGTGAATCGATAGAGAATAAAGGCATCCTGTTCTGCTGACAAGATACTGGATAGTCATCAGCATAAGGTGCTGAGCATGGGCACACACCAGCTACACATTCATGATTTCAACTCTTTCTCGGTTGTCTCACAATTTAGATACATTCCCCATAAAGCCAGTGGAGGGCACCATGAAGAAGCTGACTTTCCTGTCAAAGCCACATGTATTAGTCAGAGACAAGATAAGTTCAACCTTTGTCATGGCATAAAAAGCATCAGTTACCTCCTTTGGACAGCAGTAGGAACAAACTTGAAGATTAGCAGGTTTTCAGAAGATTTGTAGCTCAGGTTGAAGGTTCTGGACGTAGGTTTGTTTATTGAGCTGGAAGGTTCATTTCCAGATGTTTTGTCACCCTACTAGGTAACATCTTCAGTGGGCCTCCAGGCGAAGTACTGCTGATTTCTGCCTTCTATTCATATGTTTGGGTTTCTTTGGATTGGTGATGTCATTTCCTGTGGTGATGTCATTTCCTGTTCTTTTTCTCAGTGGATAGTAGATGGGATCTAATTCGATGTGTTTGTTGACAGAGTTCCAGTTGGAATGTCATGCTTCTACGAATTATCGTGCCTGTCTCTGTTTGGCTTGTCCGAGGATGGATGTGTTGTCCCAGTCAAAGTGGTATCCTTCCTTATTTGTATGTAAGGATACTAGTGAGAGAGGGTCATGTTGTTTTGTGGCTAGTTGATGTTCATGTATCCTGGTGGCTAGTTTTCTGCCTGTTTGTCCAATGTAGTGTTTGTTACAGTTCTTGCATGGTATTTTGTAAATACTTGAACATAACTAGCCACAAAACGACATGACTCTCTGTCACTAGTATCCTTAGGTACTGATAAGGAAGGACACCACTTCGACTGGGACAACACATCCATCCTCGGACAAGCCAAACAGAGACACGCACAAGAATTCCTAGAAGCATGGCATTCCAACCGAAACACTATCAGCAAACACATTGAGTTAAACCCATCTATCACCACTGAGAAAAAGAACAGGAAATTACATCACCACAGGAAATAGTATCACCATAGAAAATGACATCACCAACCCAAAGAAACCCAAACATATAAATAGAAGGTAGAAATCATCAGCAGTGCTTCGTTCAGAGGCCCACTGAAAATGTTACCTAGTAGGGTGACGAAACATCTGGGAACGAACCTTCCAGCTCAGCGAGCAAACCTACATACACAAACTTGAAGATTTTCAAAGTGCTCCATGTGTCAACTTTGAAGGGTTCTGATGCAAAGAAATTCATGGCCACAGTTTCCTTTGTAGCCATTGGCCATACATTTCCTGCTCTGAAGTTGCAGGTCTAGCTGCAAGAGATTTTTGTGAACATGTATTTCATAAAATGGAAATGATGTGGCCCATATTCCTGTCTAAAGTAAGATGTTAAAATAGTCTTAAAATGGACTGTTAATTTTCAGCTTCCATCATTTAATATCAATGCATGTAACTTTGTTAGGCAAAAAGATACTATAAATGGTTGCTATGATCATCTGACAAGTTCAAACAGCCTACATAGAAAACCAATTGAACTGTTGTTATCATTTTAAATAAGAAGTAATGAAACACTCAGTGAGGTTTCAAGAAATTTGCATTTCCAGTTTTACTCACACTCACATGAAAAATGGATATATTGAAACATGCAGCATTACTTTCACTAACAAGCTTGGCATGGAACACTGACACAAATATCAGAATCCAGAAGCAATGATGTATCAATCGCAGCTTTTGAGCAACAAAAGGAAGATATGTCACACAAACTGATAACAGTAAGGAAACTGAAAGATCTTTTCTCTCCTAATCTCAGAAACCGATGCTGGTGAAAAGGCAACTTGGAAAAATCAGCATTCACCAAGAAATCAAGGTAATTTGCAAGCCTTACTATACCTGGGGCAAACAAAAATAACAGTAAAATCTTTGAGACATTCCACTCTCACAACTCAAAGACTCTGAAAACTTTAAACTTTAATTGTTTGTACCTCCTGGTCTACGAAGACAACCTCTTCCTACTTCAGTTTAAGCTGTTTTGTGTGTGTGTGTTGGATTTTGCTATTTGCTATTTTTCTCATTATAATATATTTATTAAAGGTCCACCTTATTTAACACAAGAAAATCTTGGAATTGTCTTTCCATTTTGGAGCTGGTTAAACTAAGTTTAAGCGATGTGTAATAGTTACATGTTTAGAAAAATATTTAGTGGGACTGATCTCACCAGATTATAAAATAAGGGACATGCGCTCCATAGATCATCTTGCTGATGACAAATCTGCCCCCCCCTCCTCTTCCCCCCCACCATGATACCTTGTCCACGCCTGTACAGCCTTTGTTCAAACTCTCTGTCATGCTACAGCTCCAGGGAGATGATATGTATAGAACATTTGACTGGATGAAAATGGTTTCACCTCAATATTCAAAGTTAAAGCAAAATGTTCTCCACATGCCAAACTACTCTCTGCCAACCTCTCTAATTTTAAAGTAGAGTAGAAAACTTACTGTTCTGAAACAGTATAAGACAATGAACAGCTAACCAACAAATAATTAATGATGCCTTTAACTAAAGTAGGTCGGTATGGATTCCTTCCTGCTGCTGGACATACGGCAGCTGTGCATGCTTAAGAAATAGAGAAGCTGGTAGGTGTCAGATCAACTTCATAAACCATGTGGTATCATGATCTATCTACTGTGTATACCACTGCCACACGCTGCTAGCAACCACATTAGCGCCATCAACAAAATGATATGTGGCACGGATTACACCAGATGTGGGCATAACACGGATGCCACTTTTATACCAAATTGAATCTAAAAGGACTGTGAAGATGGATTTTGCTACCTATAACTGATAAAGCAAATATCCAATTTTCTAGCTGCAAAGCTATAATAAAATCAAAGAGTGAATATAATTGTGGTGACTAATAGACTTCTGCAGGGCACTGTTCCAGATTCCATGCTGTTTACACGAGGCATAAATGATTCAGAGACTGGCTCCTCTGGTAATAGTTTCATCTGCTAATGACCCAGTGCTTTGTATTGTGGTGACCAGTTGTAGAGCAATTGACAACATGCTGAGAAAAGTAGGTGGGTTGAATGATGGCAAATTGTTACTTAGTGTACAGAAATGTAGTGTATGTGCAATGGCATCAACATCTCAAAATACATCCTCTGAGGGGAACAAATTGGATTGAATTATCCACATTTCTCAGGTGCAAAATGGATGCATAGCAGACAAATTCATCAATGGGGCAGCCCGTGGCCAATCGAATCAGGCGCGGTTCCTGCTGCTTCATATTGTGGGTTCTTTTCCTATGGGTCTCTGGTGGATAACAAAAACAAGCACTCGGTCTTTTAATTATGTAATTTAGAAGCTAACATCAGTTAACAGGTCTCTTTTCATTGTTAGTCAATAAAAAGTGGTGCAGGACTGAATGACTGTCCTGTTCAGCGTTGCTCAGCAGACTCTGCGAATCACCAATGGCAAGTAATAAATGACACAAGAAATGTTTCAAAGAAGGAGAGCTTCTTCAACTCCAAAGAAGTCACACTCTATCTGACTTTAGTCTCCATGTGAACTCTCCCCTGCTGGACTCAACTGAGGATGACATTGATGTTCTTTGTATTCACACAGGAAAGTTGTCCCGAACACCTACAGCTTGAAGCTTATTACCATAATCTCAGAATTATTATGGCAACGGAGGAAACTATTTGATCTATTATGACAGCTCTGTAAAGGAGCACCATTACATAGGTTGACCATAAGATGTCGGACCAGATGTAGGCAGGTCAGCCCATCAAATCTTGTTTCCATCATTCAAAGATGATGGCTATTCTAATAAATCTCAAAAAGAACTTCCCTGCCTTTTCCCCATAATCCCTGAATCCATTACTGATTAAAAATGTATCTCAGCCTTGAACATACTTAACAAACTAGCTTTGACAACCTCCTACATTAAATAATTCCACAAATTCCACCATTTTCTGAGAGAAGAAATTCTTCTTCATCTCCTTATTCTGAAGATTTACCCTCTGGCCCTAGACTCTCCCAAGAAAGGAAGCAACCTTTCTGCATCTATGCTGTCAAGTCCCCTAAGTATCCTATCTGTTTCAATAAGGTCACCTCTTATTCTCAAAATTTCAATGAGTACAGGCAGAATCTACTCAACCTCTCTCATAAGACAGCCCCTCCATTTTTGATAGGTAAAAACAAGGACTGCGGATGCTGGAAACCAGAGTCTAGATTAGAGTGGTGCTGGAAAAGCACAGCAGGTCAGGCAGCATCCGAGGAGCTGCCTGAGGAAGGGCTTTTGCCCAAAACCTCCATTTTTGATGTCAGCCTTGTGAACCTTCCCTGGATTGCCTCCAAACCCAATACATCTTTTCTTCAATAAATGACCCAAAACTGTTTGCAATATTCCAGGTGTTGTCAGAATAGTAAACCCTTTTATAATAGGTTTAGCAAAATCTATATATCCTATTCCATTTGAAATAAAGGCTAATATTTCATTTATCTTCTATATTACTCACTGAAGGTGACTGCTAGCTTTTTGTGATCTATTCATCAAGATTTCCAAATGCCTCTGTGCTTTAGTTTTCTGAAGTCTTTTGTCCATTTAAATTATGTTCTGCTCTATTATTCCTACCAAAATGCAAAAGCTCAGATTTTTGCTAATTATATTGTGTCTGCCACATTTTTGTCTATTCGCTTAACCTGTCTACATCCTTCTGCAGATTTTGTACATTATTCTCACCACTTGCCCTCCCACCTATTTTTGTGTCATGCACAAAATTAGCTTTACACTTTCTTTATGCAAGTTATTTATGTATATATAGTCAATAATTGTGGCCTCAGCACTGTTCCTTGTGGCACTCCACCAGTTACAGATTGCCATCCTGAAAATGTTCCCACCCCCTCCTTATCCTAAATCTCTGGCTTCTATTAGTTCGTCAATTTTCTATCCATGTTAAAATACCACTCCCAACATTGTGAGCCCTTTGCTTATGAAGTTGTTAATGTGTGGTACCAGATCAAATGCCTTTTGAAAATTCAAATATATTCCATTCATTAGTTCTCCTTTATCTATTCTGTGTGTGGAATTCCTGTAAATTTGTTAGGCATGATCTTCTCTTCATGAAGCCATGCTGATTCAACCTGATTATATCGTTCATTTCTAAACGCTCTGCTATTGCATTATTTTTAACAGGCTCTAATATTTTCCCTATACTAGGTGTTAAGCAAACTGGACCAGAGCTACCTGTCTTTTAGCCTCCTTCCCTTTTTAAATCAGAGTGTTGTATTGAAGTTGTCCAATTAGCTTGGATATTTCCAGAATCTGAAAAATCTTGGAGGAGGATTATGACCAATATCTCTGTCGCTGCTTCCTAGACTATCCTAAATGCATCTTTTCAGGTCCAGAATGCATGGTGGGCTTCCATCCCCATTAGTTTTTTCACACTATCTCTCTGGTGGTAATTATTTCCTCTCCTTTTGTCCCTTGAAATGTTTAGTAATTCGGGAATGCAATTATGTCTTCTCCTGTGAAGACAGATGCAAAATATTTCTTGAACTCCTCTGCCATTTCCTGGTTTCCCATTGATCCTTGGGCCTCTTGTTTCTGACCCGTGCTGGAGATGCAATGTTCAGTCTGAGCTCCAGGGGCAGGGTGGGACGGGGCAGGGGGAAGATGTTTTAGATGCAAAGGAGAATGGTTTTGTTGTGCATCAAGATACCTTAAGTTTTATAAAATAAAAGGTGACATCTCAGCTCAGACAATGCATTAAAGGTGTGAGGTTAGAGTCTGTCTGTATCCCAACCTTGAGTCAGACTGGTTCGAGTTCCAAAGTAGTTAAGTTATCTTGAGAATATGACTTGAAAGAAGTTTTGGGATTTATCTATTAATGAATTGAAACCTGCAACCCATTCTAGGTGATTAAGGCTTAACAGTAATCTAGGTTTGTTCAATAAATTGCATCAGTTGTGTCCTATGATTCTGCCCCACAAGCTACCTGGTGAAGGAGCAGCACTCCATCAGCTTGTACTTCAAAATAAACCTAATGGAATATAACCGGATGTTGTGTGATTTTTAACCTAAATAGAGGGATGTAGGACACCAGCTCCTTGAGCCTATTCACCAATGAATGAGATCATGGCTGATCTATGGTCTAACACCATAAACCATTGCTGTTTGTGGAAGAGAATTACCAACATCTACTATCCTTTGAGTGTAGAAGTGCTTTCTAACATCTCTCCTGACTTTAATTCTCAGATTATGCTTCCTCGTTCTAGAATCCCCAAACAGTGGAAATAATACATTCTGATCAACCCTGTCTTTTCCTGATAATTTCTACAAGCTTTCAATCAGATCATGGTTAACATTCTAAATTCTAGAGAAAACAGACCTAATGCATATAATCACTCCTCAAACCTAACCCTTAAATTGATGTACCATTCTTGTAAACCCATGTTGTCCTCCCTTCAAGGCCAATGTATCATTCCTAGGTGTGGTGCCCTGATCTACTCTCAGTATTCCAAGTAGAGTCTAATCCAGGTTTTGTATCACTGTTGTCTTTAATTTCCTTTTTCCTTTTCCTTGTGATAATTCCCATTTTATAAAAGAAGTTTTACAGAAAAAAGCAAAATAAATCAAATTGTCATCTGAAGTAATGGTTCAACAGAGGAAGAAAGTGAAACAGAGTTTCACTTGACTTCAAAGGGCCCACTAAGGATCTTGCAATGCTTGGTGACTTCATAGAAAGAAAATGAATTATGAGTATCTTTTAATATTTGCTGCATTAAGCATTTTAGTAAACATTAAACAAAGTGGTTAATGGAATAACCAATTTAGTCCATAATATTACCTTTATTACCAACAGTTAGTGACTTCATCACATCTGACCCACAGTCCATTTTTATTTATCGAACAAATCAAGGATGCTTGCATCATCTTTTTTACTCTCTATAAATCATCTGATAACAAGTCATAGAAGGTCATTCCTCAGTAATTAAGCTACTCTGATCTTGCAAACTGGACAAATGAATTCAGAAATTATGTTTTCACCAGATGGAATTAACTGACATGACGCAGTGCTGTGTTCACTAAAGAAACTTACACAGATTAAATGTTGTTGCATCTGATGTGAATATTTTCCTTGATTGGCCAAGTGAAGGGCATCTTGACAATGATTACCAAACAGAGCATCTATCTTGCAATAGCTAAATGTCAAGGTAAAAAAGGACAAACATGTGCAGAAGTAATCTAGATAAAGCATTAATTGGATATACTAGTCTACTTAACATGCTAAAAATACCGAAACTGTGTGGAATATAGTGCTTAGCTATGCAAAAAAAGAGTTTTGAAACTTTTTGTTAGGAATTTGAAATTGAATACAAATGGTTCTTTGCATGAATGCACACAGTATTCAGAACAAAATAAATGCATTAACAACATCGATATCAGCTAATGAGGATGATCTTATAGCTATTAAAATGACAGAAGGAGATCAAAGCTGGGAATTAAGTATTCAGAAGTTAGTGATTTTTTTTGAAAGAATAGACAGGAAGGGAAGAAAACTGGGATAACTTTGCACAGGATGAAGTAAGTATGTTAGCAAGAAATGCCCTTGAGTCAGAAGTTGTGGAATCTATTTGGGTGCAGGTAAGACATAAAAAGAAGAAGACGACACTGGTGGGAGTACTGTAGGCCTCCTGTCAGTTGCTATACAGTGTGACACAGAATAAATAAGAAGATAATGAGGGCATGTAATGAAGACAGTGCATCAGTCATGGGTGATTTTTAATTTTCATGTATATTGAGATAGTCAGATAGACAGAGGAAGCAGTGAAGTAAAATTCATTGAGTACATCTGGGACAGATTCCAAGAACAATATGTTGTAGAATCAAACAGGGATCAAGCTTTTTAGATCTGGTCATGTGTAATGAGGCAGGTTTATTAAGTGATGTCAGAGCAAAAGATCTCTCTGGAAACAATAACCAAAAGATATTAGACTTGAGGAATTTTGCAATAACATTTGTTTTTATATTTTAACGGAGTGAGAACAAAGCAATTTTCTCGATTTTGTTTCTCAATGTCTCCCTGAATTATGTAACGTGACTTAGGTAAGTGTAAAGCTGCCAATCTATAATTTAAATATTACAAATAGATTTTTTATTTCCACAATTTGTATTTGTAAAAAGTATATTTTCAATTGTACTGCAATCAATATCACCTCAGAGGTTCAGTGTATACTGACCATACGTTAGGACAAGTTTGGAAGAGCATCTTTTATTTTATGACTACATAAAGTAAGTTATATTGACCTAGTTTGAATTGGAAATTATTGTACAAAATTCATATAAGGGTCACTGGAAAGGAACAAGGGCAGAGGTAGCTGAAGTGTATTTGTAATGTAGATTAGCATCAAAAATGATTGAGGAACAATGGCAGATGTTTCGTAAGATTGCTCATGGCTTACAGGAAAGACATATTTGGAGGATGAGGAAGGGGATAAAGACAACAACAGTTAACCAGGAAAGTTAAGGTTAGTATTAAATTGAAATAAAAAAAATAAACATGCAATGTGGCAAAGTCTAGTGGCAAACCACAGGATTAGGAAAGTTTTCAAAACCAACAAAATATGACCAAAAAAAGGAGAAAATACATTTTGAGAGCAAATTTCCAAATAAAATTATGGCAGACAACAAAATCATCATTAAATATATAGAAAAAGAAGAGACAAAAAAATGAACAAAAATCCCAGAGAAAATGAGAGAAATAATAATGTGGAACCCAGAAATGGCAGAGGAGTTGAATAAATTATTTGCATCAGTCCTCACAGTAGAAGAAATAATAGCATTTCAAAATTATTTAACTCTCAAAAGTAAAAGATAAAGAGAAAATAAATGCAATAAGTATCACTGGGGAAATGTCAGGAGTCACATCATGCCGCATTTTAGTCCAACAGTTTTATTTGAAATCACAAGCTTTTGGAGTGCTGCTCCTTCATCAGGAGAAATTCACCTGAGTTCATCATGGAGAAAGAAATGCTGAGGAAAATAATGGGCCTAAAGACTACTTAGTCCCCGGACCTGATGGACTGCAAACTAGAATCTAAATTGAAGTAGCTACAGAGATAATGGAAGCATCGGGAGTAATCTTCCAAGAATATTTAGATTCTGAAAAACTCCCAGAGGATTGGAAAGCAATCCTTTTTTTTATTAAAACAAGGGTAATAGACAAAAAAAAGGCAAATTTAGGCCCGTTAGTTTAATGTCTAGAATTGGAAACTTGTTAAAGTATATTATAAAAGATGCAATAGCAGAACACTTAGACATAGAACATAGAAAAGTACAGCACAGAACAGGCCCTTTGGCCCACGATGTTGTGCCGAAATTTAATCGTAATGTAAAATATAGAACTTAACCTATGCACCCCTCAACTCACTGCTATCCACGTGCATGTCCAACAGTCGCTTAAATGCCCCAAATGACTCTGCTTCCACCACCACAGCTGGCAACGCATTCCATGCATTCACAACTCTCTGCGTAAAGAACCTACCTCTGACGTCTCCTTTATACCTTCCTCCTAATATCTTCAAACTATGACTTCTTGTACCAGTCAATCTTGCCCTGAGGAAAAGTCTCTGGCATATAAAATCTTATCAAACAGATCTGCATGCATTCATGAAAGGGAAATCATTCCAGATAAATTTATTTGAATTCTTTGAGGAGGTAACAAACAGAATAAATGAAGGAGGAATAATGAATGTAATATATACTCAGAGTTTCAGAAGTGGTTGATAAGGTACCAAACATTAGATTATTTTTGCCTAAAGTTTAGGCCAATGGTGCTTGAGATAATATAGTAGCAAGAATAGAGGATTGGCTAATTAATAGAACATAGAGAGTTGGTATAAAGTCAAGAAGAGGCAACATTAACGAGATGGCAGACTATATTAGTGGATTGCCACAGAGATCAGTGCTTGAGTCATATATATATTATAAGTATATATGAATTCGGATGAGAAAATTAAATGTGCTATAGCCAATATTGTGGATATCACAGAAATAGAATATAAAGGAAGACATAAGATGAGGTTGACTCAAAGAGTCCAAGAAGATTATAGACGGGTCAAATGAGTGAGCAAAAAACTCGGCAGATAGAGTATGATGTGGAAAATATGAGGTTATGCATTTTAACAGGAAGAATAGAGGATTATGAATACCATTTGAATGTAGAAATCCACAAAACAGAGGGTTTCGGGAGTTCTTCTGAATGAATCACAAAAAGTATCCAAATTTAGTAAGTAATAGGGAAGGCAAATGGAACATGGCCGTTATTTCAAAAGGAATGTGTTATGGAAGTAGGGAGGTTTATGCAAACTATATAAGACACTAATCTGACTACAGCTGGAATAACTGGAACAGTTTTCAAAGGAAAGATATATCAGTATTGGAGGCAATCTAGAGAAGGTACACCAGGCTGATACTGGTCATGCAAGGAGTGTGTGGTGAGGATAGGTTGAGTAGGTTGGGCTTGTACTGTTTGGAATTTAGAACAATCTTATTGAAATATTCTAGATTTTTGTGGCATTTATCTGGGTAGATGCATAATGGATATTTACACTTGTAGGAAGTATAGGATGTCTAGGACCAAAGGACACCATTTCAGAATAAGGAGTCGCACATTTAAGACAAAAAATGAGGAGGGATTTTTTTTTCTCTGAGAGCGTAGTTAATCTGTGGAATTCTTTACTACAGAGGGCTTTCAATATTGGGTTAGTAAGTATATTTAAGGTTGAGAGATAGATTTTTACTCTGTGAAGGATTAAAGGGTAATGAGGAAGAGGTAGGACATTGAAGCTGAAGATTGTCAGATCAACCACAACTTCATTGAATGGTGGAGCAGATTCAATGGGCTGAATGGCCTACTTCAGGTCCTGTGTTTTATGATCTACATTAAACATATATAAGACAGCTGGAATATTGTGTCATGTTCACACGCCTCACTTTAGGAAGGTTCTGAAAGCACTGGAAAGTTAAACAAGGAGCGAAAGTAATCTTTCTGAGCTCTCCTCCCCTCCTGCTAGCCCAAACCCTTCCTGGATTACCTTCTTACATAAGTGAATTCCTGGCTCCAACTCGCCAGCTCACTTGGCGAGCAGGTATTTTCCTACCACTCTGAGCTGGAAAGCTGTAGCAGGGCACCTCCAGATGGTACAAGGTTGATGTTGGCAGGAGCAATAGAATTCAGCCATTCTCCAAAGGAAGCTTAGCCAAGCTCCCACAGTGTTTAACATTGTCCCCAAAAATCTAACTTCTCCTTTCAACTTCACACCACAACTTGATGTGGAATCAAACTATGTAAGGCACACGCCTGACTACAGCAGAATACTGCAAACAGTTTTCAAAGGAAAGATATATCAGCATTGGAGGCAGTCTAGAGAAGATTCTGGTTTCAGACATATGGCCAAAAGAAAATGCTCAGCTTGGTTAATTCCAAAAAAACCCACAAAAGCTGACAACAGCATTGTTAAATCTACAATCAAATGTAATCTTTTACTGCCTTTTCCATTTATTGAGTGCGAGTTGGATCACGTAGAATCGCGAATGTTCTTGCTGTGTGTGACTCCAGCTGACGAAAGTAAATTACTGTACAAGGAACAAAGAATCAATGGAAAAATGAATGAAAGGGCCTTTCCCAAATGGATCTTATTGTCTTTTCGACAACAGCTCCTAAGAAAGTTGTAAAAACGATTGAACTTAATAATAGCATTGAGTCACCTTGCACCCAGGATATTATGGGCACCTTTCATTTTATGACTTCTTTTATGACTACACAGCATCACTTCCAACAAAATTGATTGCTTTGGTAAATTGAAGGCATTTTTTTCATATCTAATTAGAATGAAGTTTATGGATATATCTCTGTCAGAACATATGTTGACAGACTCAGCATGTAATCTATGAATGAGACTTGAAAATGAAAGCATGGTTTTGGGCATTTAAAGAATTCTTTTTATTAAATTTTCAAGCATTTTGATTCCATGTTCACTTTTTTGGTTTGTGGTTAAGTGTACATTTGCAATGGTTAATTGAGGCATCTTCAACCTTCTGCCGGTTTGTAATTTCTTTAGATTAGATTAGATTAGATTAGATTACTTACAGTGTGGAAACAGGCCATTCGGCCCAACAAGTCCACACCGACCTGCCGAAGCGTATACCACCCAGACCCATACTCCTACTTAATACTTAATCTCATTCATATTATTTCTACCTTACCCTTCCATGGAATCATGGCAAGTCACAAGTTATTGCCCAAGCCTAATTGTTCTTGAACTGAATAGCTCGTTCATCTATTTCAGAGTCAAACATAGTACTGTTGGTCTGGAGTCATGCGATTCAGACTGGGTAAAAATGATACCTTTCCCAATTGACTTAGATTTATAATCTAGTTTTATCATTACATTTAAACTCCAGTTATGGTGGGATATGAAAATGTGTTCCCAAAACATCAGATGGAGCATCTGGTTGACCAGTCCAATCACATTGCCACTGCATCACTCTCCTCCAGACGTGGTAATGTGAAATCAAATATCACAACTTACAAACATAGGATGCAATGTATAAGGCAGCACAAGTAGTTGAAACACAACTAGCCCTTCCTCCTGTTCAGTTACATTGATTTGTGTCTTAACTCCATGTGTCCATTTTGGTTCAATAACCTCCAATATCTCAGCTAAAGAAAAGTCTCAGTTTTGATCATTTCAACTGATTGATTTTCAATAGTGTTTTGGGGACAGGGTACCGGATTTTCAGGAGGCTTTGTGTGACCATGCATGTCTAGCCAAGACATTCACGTGGGAACCAAGGGTCACAGTCTAAGGATGTGGGGTAGACCATTTATGACTGAGGTGAGGAGAAATGTCTTCATCCTGAGAGTGGTGAACCTGTGGAATCTTTGGCCACAGAAAGCAGTTGAGGCCAAATCAGTGAATGTTTTCAATTAGGAACTTTTTATAGTTCTTACGGGCTAAAGGAATCAAAGGGCATTAGAAAAAAGCTGGAACAGGATGGTGAGTTGGATGATCAGCCAATGTCATATTGAATGGTGGAGTAGGCTCACAGGGTGTTTAGTCTACTCCTGCTCCTATTTTCTAAATTTCTGTGAGGAAACAGATTACTTCTACCTATCTTTAATAAACCTTTTAATCATGTTGATGACTCATTGGTTTTATGGGTACAATATCTCAAACTATCAATGGCAAAGTGGGAAGGAAGGATGTTTTCCTCTTGTGGTAGAGTCCTGAAACACATTGCATTTCTTTAAAATTAGAAATCACGCTCTTACGAAAGGGACGAGGGGAAGTGTTTTCTCCCAGAGAGAGAAAGTGAGGACTACAGATGCTAGTGATCAGAGTCGAACGTGTGGTGCTGGAAAAGCACAGGAGGTCAGTCAGCATCCGAGGAGCAGGAGAATCAATGTTTTGGGCAAATGAGGCTTGTGAGCCAAGGGGATAGAGAGATAAATGGGAGGCGAGTGGGGCTGGAGTGTAGGTGCCAAAGGTTTGGGACTGTGGAACTCAGCCTCGAAATGAGTTGGAGGTGGAGTAATTGAATATTTTCAAGGCAGAGGCAAATAGATTCTCCTTTGTCAAAGGAATTAAAGGTTATTTGGGGATAAATGGGAATATGGAATTCAAGACACCATCAAATCAGCCACAATCATATTGAATGGTGGTGCAGATGCAAGAGCTAAATGGTTCACTCCTGTTCCTATTTCTTATGGTCTTATGGACTGAGACTTGGATTGTGATTTACTCATCACTGCTGGGTCAAATGGTAGGATTCCATCCCTAAAAGAACTGTGGGGACAGTGAAGCTGATCTTGCCAGCTACACTCAAGAAGCATTTGAAATGAGGTTCTTAAGATTTTAACTATGCATTTAAATAAACAATTTTTGAAAATTTCTCACACTTTTTCTAATTTAAGGTAATATTGTTATTACATTGCTGACTATATAAGGTTGATGCCAATCTGATGGAAATACTAAGATTAAAAAGGATTTCTGATAGTGTAAATATAATGATAACTGGATTCTATTAATTTGTGAGATGATAATGTGAGTTAATACATTTAAGATAATTTAAGGCATGTTAGAGAAACCTTTTTACAAGTTTGTAGCTAAAATATAAAATTCATTTGTCACAAACTGTTGAAACAGAATCCACATACTTTTGTAAAAATAATCTTTTTTGTGCTTTCGAAGAAATGGTAACATGAGATTGTACAGGGAGTGTGAAGTTGGGCAGAAAACTTTTATCAGGAAATACCACTGCAGACTAGATGCACCAAAAGCCCTGTTTCTTTGTGGTAATGTTTCATTAATCTATCATGTCAGCTTAGCAATTTCATCTCCCAGTAGGGAGCCGTGGTTGAAGGAATGCAGGTATTGAATCTTTTTTTTTATTTCAAAAATATACTTTATTCATAAATATTTTGATCTATACAACTGGACATGCCATACATATGTAAACATTCCATTTCTTTGTGTATCGAAACAGAGTAATCATTCCTATTTACAGGTTGGTGCGATTACATTGAGCTGAGGCGCCAGCAGAGCCCAAATGACTGCGTGGGCCTTCTGTTCTTCTTTGGCAGGTAGATGTTACACGGTGGTCTTTCCTCACTGCGCCTTGGTGGCAGCTGCCCCAAGCTTCAGCGCGTCCCTCAACACGTAGTCCTGGACCTTGGAATGTGCCAGTCTGCAACACTCAGTCGGGGTCAACTCCTTCAGCTGGAAGATCCACAGGTTTCGGACCGCCCAGAGAGCGTCCTTCACCGAGTTGATGATCCTCCAGGCGCAGTTGATGTTTGTCTCGGTGTGCGTCCTGGGGAACAGCCCGTAGAGCACGAAGTCCCGCGTCACGGCACTGCTCGGGACGAACCTCGACAAACACCACTGCATTCCTCTCCAGACTTCCTCTGCGTAGGCACATTCCTGAAGGAGGTGTGTGACAGTCTCGTCCCCCCCGCAGCCGCTTCGAGGGCAGCGTGCAGTGCGACAGAGAGTCCAGGCGTGCATAAAGGATCTCACAGGCAGAGCCCTTCTCACCACCAGCCAAGCCATGTCTTGGTGCTTTTTGGAAAGTTCTGGCGATGAGGCATTCTGCCAAATGGCTTTGACAATCTGCTCAGGGAACCGCTCGACAGGATCCGCCCTCTCCTTTTCCCGACGGGTCTCAAGGACACTACGTGCTGACCATTTCCTGATGGACTTGTGGTCAAAGGTGTTTTTCTTCATAAATTTCTCCATGAAGGACAGGTGGTACGGAACGGTCCAACTACTCGGAGCGTTCCGCGGCAGCGAGGCCAGGCCCATCCTTCGCAACACCGGGGACAGGTAGAACCTCAGTACATAGTGACACTTGGTGTTTTCGTACCGGGGATCCACACACAGCTTGATGCAGCCACACACAAAGGTGGCCATCAGGGTGAGGGTGGCATTGGGCATGTTTTTTCCCCCATTGCACCGGTCTTTGCACATTATGTCTCTTCGGACCCGGTCCATCTTTGATCTCCACATGAAGTGGAAGATGGCCCGGGTGACTGCGGCAGCACAGGTTCTGGGGATAGGCCAGACCTGTGCCACGTATAACAATACTGAGAGTACCTCACACCTGATGACCAGGTTTTTTCCCGCGATGGAGAGCGACCGTTGCTCCCATCTGCCTAGTTTCTGTCTCACCTTCCTGATCCGCTCCTTCCAGGTCTTGGTGCACACCCCAGCCCCCCCAAACCAAATACCCAGCACCTTCAGGTGGTCAGTCCTGACGGTGAAGGGAATAGAGGATTGGTCGGCCCAGTTCCCGAAGAGCATGGTCTCGCTCTTGTCTCGGTTTACCTTGGCCCCCGAGGCCCGTTCGAACCGGTCACAGATGCACAGGAGTCTGTGCACGGACAGCGGATCCGAGCAGAAAACGGTGACGTCATCCATGTACAGGGAAGCCTTAACCTGCAGGCCCCCGCTGCCAGGAATAGTCACCCCTCTCAGGCTCACATCCTTCCTGATGGACTCGGCAAATGGCTCTATGCAGCACACAAACAAGGCAGGAGAGAGAGGGCAGCCCTGCCTGACTCCAGATCTGACTGGGAAGCTATCTGATTCCCACCCATTGATTGAGACTGCACTGACAATGTCGGTGTAGAGCAGTCTGATCCAATTAGCCATTCCCTCCCTGAAGCCCATTTTGGAGAGGACATCCCTCATATATGTATACGATATCCTGTCAAAAGCTTTCTCCTGGTCCAGACTGATGAGGCAGGTGTCCACCCCCCTGTCCTGTATGTAGGCAAATGTATCTCTGAGGAGTGCAAGACTCTCAGCAAGTATTGAATCTTTAGCTTAAAAATGCAATTGCTTCAAAAATGGGTCCCTAATGACACAATTGAAAATACTGTCCTGTTCCTTTTTGCAAAAGCATTTACAACATGTAAACTCTGTCATGGAAATGTAAGGACCATATCTTGTGTCTTTGTTTATTTTTGGACTGCAGATTCAGAATAGAAAAAGATACTGCTTTAAACCATGCAAGTTGATATTGCAGGTTTAAAACAAATTACTGGAATTGTTGTGAATTATATTTAGATTACTGCCTTGTTCAAGCAATGGGGAATGTTGCTGGGTTCATGAACATTATGCGTTTGTTTTTGGGACAGCTATGACCACAGATAGTCTTTCAATCATAGTTATGTAGGTCAAGGATGCACAGCATGACAACATCTCTCTGATTGGCTCCTGGGCAGGTGGACAGCCTGCGTGTGAACAATATAGCATCAGAAAACCTCCAGGCTCTGAAAAGATAACATCCTCTCTCTCTCTCTCTCTCCTTGCAGATAACTAGTAAAGAAGTAGAAGATAACAAGTTATGTTAAATCACCATTTGCCAATTAGCTGCACCCTCTAACATGGGAAAAAACCTGTGGATGGTGGAAATCAGAACTAAAAACAAAACCAGGAACATAAATTACTGGAAAGAAATCTCAGCATGTCTGGCAGAATCTGTGGAGAGAGAAAGTGGAGTTAACATTTTGGGTTCTTCAGGTAGGAAAAGGTTAGTCTACATGCTGAAGGTGGGGTCAGGGAGAAGGGAAGGAGGAACAGATAGGAGGAGATGGAGTCCAGAGAGAGCGAGAGAGAGGGAAAACAGCAATTGCGCAGACAAAGGAATTGGTAAAGGTCAGCCTGGGAGAATCAATAACTGCTAATGGGGGCAATTAGTAGCTGACAATGAGTTGTGAATGGTAGCAGTTTATGTGATGACAAGGCCTGGTGTGTGGGAGGGGTTGGGAACATAGTGGTATGTTAACATGGCAAACAATAGCTTCCAGGTGACGGATCGATTTACATATGCTTCACTCAATCTAGTTTACTATATTCAGTGCTCAAAATGTGATCTCCTCTACACTGGGGAGATGAAATACAGTCTGGGTGACTACGGTACAGAACACCAACGTTCTGTCACAAAAATGACCCTTAGCTTCTGGTTGCTCACCACTTCAACACACCACCGTGTTCCCTGACCAACATCCAGCGAAGCTCACCGCCAGCTGGAAGAACAGCTTCTCCTTTTCTACTTGGAGATCCTGCAGCCTTCAGGACTCAATATCAAATTCAATGATGCTAGGACCAACTTCTCCTGTGTACTTACCCAACCCCATAACATACAAAGCTCAGTGAGCAGGTAGACTTTAAAGAAGTAAAAGGACACTGATGTGGCCGTCCTTCTTACATAAATTGCAGGGGTACTTCAATTAGTTCTTAATCTCAGTCTTGGATCGGTTAAACAGAATTCTGTCTACTGGTCTCAGAGCCCTGCCTGGATCAGTTCAACGTCTGTCCAGTCTCATTCCTGATGAAGAGCCTATACTGAAAACATCAACTCACTTGCTCCTTGGATGCTGCCTGACCGCTTGTACTTTTCCAGTGTCACAATTTTTGAATCTGATCTCCAGCATCTGCGGTCCTCACTTTCTCCTAGCCTGTCCAATCTCAATACAATGTCTCTGTTCCATGTCTACATGACCTTAGACCAACATCTGGCTGATACATATATAAGACCGCAGATGCTGGAGATCAGATTCAAAAATTGTGACACTGGAAAAGTACAGGCAGTCAGGCAGCATCCGAGGAGCAAGCGAGTCGATATTTTGAGCATAGGCTCTTCATCAGGAATGAGATTGGACATTATACATATGTGCTGTTTACATCTCATTTTTGTATAGTCAATAGAAATCTTCCATTTGAGGTTCCTCTCTTATCCTGTCTACTGGAATATGTTTATACTGTAGTTAGTGTCTGTGCCTTGCAGTGTGACAGAGTCATATGGTCTGGCTGTTGCCAAAATCAACAGACAAGCAAAGATGATTTACAATGGACTGTGTTCATTGGTACCTGTTCTTTTTGAATACACTGTATTGGTGATTTTTCACTGCTCTGCATAGTTCCTCTGTGCTGCAGTGTGTGTTGGCACATTGAAATAATGTTCTGATGCAGCTTCTTTTGTGGATGTTGGGCTGATTGCCTCAGTAGTTCAATATTTGGTCTGTATGTGTTGTTTTCCTGTTGACGCTGGTTTGAAGTTCCCCATTAGCTGTTCGCTCTACTGTGACATCTAGGAATGGCACTTTGTTGTTGATTTCCTCTTCTTTTGTGAATTTTATGCCAGTAAGGGTATTCTTGATAGTCTTGAAGGTTTCCTCTAATTTGGTTTGCTTCTGCTTTTGCTAAGCGTCCTTATACTGGTGATCCCATAGGCATCTCATTGATCTGTTTGTAGATCTTGTCGTTGAAGGTGAAGTGGGTTGTGAGGCACAGGTCTACAAGTTTGAGAATGCTGTTCTTGCTGACGGAGTTGGTGCTGTCAGGTCTTTGTGTCCTCGGTTCATCTAGAAGTGAGGCCAGTGTTTCTTTGGCCAGGGTGATGCTTATTGATGTGAATAGGGCCATCATGTCAAAGGAAACCATGACCTCATCATCCTTTACCTTGGTGTCTTTGATGACGTTAAGGAATTCCTGGGTGGAGTGGATGAAGTGGTTTGAGTTTTCTACCTGGTGTTTCAGTTTGCATTGTAGTGCTTACTACCTGTGCCTCACAACCCACTTCACCTTCAATGGCAAGATCTACAAACAAATCAATTGAACGTCTATGGGATCACCAGTATAAGGATTTTTAGCAGTAGCAGTAATGCAGAGTTTGGAACG
Organism: Chiloscyllium plagiosum; assembly: GCF_037043375.1. Lineage (NCBI taxonomy): Eukaryota > Metazoa > Chordata > Chondrichthyes > Orectolobiformes > Hemiscylliidae > Chiloscyllium > Chiloscyllium plagiosum. Next base: position 126,178,294 of record NW_028270142.1, on the reverse strand, counting down.
AACAGCCCTTCCCACGAGCCAGCTCAGCTTTCGGTCTGCTATGTCGATGACGCCTTTGTCATCACAAAATGCAACAAATTAGAAGAAACCTACAAACACATAAGCAACATCCTTACTGGTATGAAGTTCACCAAAGAGGAAGAGATCAACAATAGACCCCCCTTCCCAGATGTCACAGTAGAACAAAAAAACAATGGATAGCTGTAGACCAGCATCTACAAGAAAGCCACACACACAGACCAGACACTCAACTATAGGACCAATCATCCCAACACCCACAAATGGAGCTGCGTCAGGACAGTACTTAAACATGCCACAACACACAGCAGCACTCAGGAACTATGAAAAGCCAAGGAGAAACATCTGTACAACATATTCAGGAACAACGGGTATCCGATAAGCGCAGTCCGCCGATTCCTCCATGACAAACCTAAACAAGAAGACACAACACACCCAGAGACTCTAGCCACACTACCATACATTAAAGACATCTTGGAGATGATTGCCAGACTACTCCAGCCCCTAGGCTTCATGGTAGCCCACAAACCTACCATCACACTGAAACAGCTCCTGATTCATTTGAAGGACCCCGTACAACAACAGGCAGAACAAACGTCACATACAAAATACCCTGCAAGGACTGCAACAAACATTACATTGGAAAGACAGGGCAGGAAACTAGCCAGCAGGATACATGAGCACCAACTAGCCACCAAACGACATGACCAACTATCACTAGTATCCATTGACACAGATGAAGAGGGATACCAGTTCCACTGGGACACACGGGAATTCCTAGAGACATGGTGTTCAATCCGGAATTCCATTAACAAACATATTGATTTCCGCCCCATTTACCAACTTCTCGGAAACTGAACCAGAAGTGATATCACCCACAACAACAGACCAAGACATACAAATAGAAAGTGGGACAGAACACCAGTGCTTCATCGGAGGGGCTGACTGAGGATGTTACCTAGCATGGTGATGAAACATCTGAGAACAAACCTACCAGCTCAGCGAGCAAATTTACAACTTGTACCACAAACTGAGCGATGTATCTTTTCCAAAATTGCAAATAAATGGATGAGCATAGCTCACCAAACCACAATGGCCAGAGAACTCTTTCTGTTCCTGTGTGGGAGAAAATTAAAGTTATAACAGTCTTCAGCCAGATAGTATCATCAGAATGATTGCTAATGATATTGAGTAAATGTGAGCAAAAAGCACAATAGAATGGATATGCAGAAGTACACGACTCTTGGGAATAGTAAAACAAGGGATTATCTTTAGATTGTTTTCACAATGATTAGATCAGAATGGTGCTGGAAGAGCGCAGGTCAGGCAGCATCCGAGGAGCAGGAAAATCGACATTTTAGGCAAAAGCCCTTCATCAGGAACCTTCCTATGAAGGGCTTTTGCCTGAAACGTCAATTGTCCTGCTCCTCGGATGCTTCCTGACCTGCTGTGCTTTTCCAGCACCACTCTGATCTAAACTCTGGTTTCCAGCATCTGCAGTCCTCACTTTTACCCTGTTTTCACAGTGAGTCAGCAGAGGCTTAATGGGGCTCAATGGCTTCATTGTCATACATTCTACTGCAACATCCGATCTGCATTCAGTCAATGAAATGCCAAACGTTTGGCCAAGAGCAATTCCACTCTTCATGAATACTGACAATAAAGCATGACACAATAGTCAGTACACCAATTATAAATTACACCAATGACCTATATTAAAAACTGAACATTGGAAAGTAATAGCAGATAAGGTACCATCAATGTTCTTATGAACTGTGAAAACAGGGGAAGAACAGGCAGAAATTTGGCCCAGCTAATCCATGCTTGCATTAATGCTCCTCTTGAGCCTGCTCCAGTCTTTCTTCATCTCTCACCATAACCTTCTATTCCCTTCACCCAGGTATGCTTACCTAGCATCCCCTTAAATGGGTCTATATGGCACAATTCAAGTACTTCCTGTTATAGTAAATTCCATGTTCTGACTACTCTTTGGGGAAGTCATTTAATCTAAATTCACTATTAGATTTCAAAATGATTATTTCAAATTGCTGACCTCTGGTGATGCTTGTATTCACAAGAGGAAATATACTTTCAGTGTCCGGTCTACCCAACCCCCATGTTAAGAATTTCTTATAGGTCACATGTTAGCCTTCTTTATTCAAGTCAAAAAAGATCCAGACCGAGAAATCCTGTCCTGAGATCTGTATCACTGTTTGGTGTGTCGACAATTGAAAGATACATTTTCCCTACTTCATAACTAATGTACTAATTTTAGATTTGAGGACAGTGGCTGAAATGTCTTTTGGTGACTTCAGTCAAAGCCACCCTCCGAAACCTCCTCCTTCCCTACCTCCTCTCTTTAACTTTACTAGTGTGAAAACAACTCCTCAACCAACTGATGAAAAGCAATTCATTGGATTTGAAACATGTTGGTTAGCAAGTGTACTGCTATCGAGCACCTATGGGACCAGGTGTGTGCTGGTTAATCAAATAGTTCTGATTGATTAAGAGGTCAGATAGTCATACAGGTGTACAGCATGTAGACACACCCTTCAGTCCAACTCGTCAATACCGACCAGATATCCTAATCAATCTCATTCTATTTGCCAGCATTTGGCCCATATCCCTCTAAACACTTGCTTACCCATCTAGATGCCTTTTAAATGTTGTACCAGCCTCCACCTGTGGCAGCTCATTCCATACACATACCACTCTCTGCATGAAAAAGTTGCCCCTTAGGTCCCTTTTAAATCTTTCCCCTCTCACATTAAATTTATTCCCCCCCTAGTTTTAGACTCCCCTACCCTGGTACAAAAGACCTTGGCTATTCATGTTATCCATGCCCTTCATGATTTGACACACCCTGATAAGGTTACCCCTCAGCCTCCGATGCTCCAAGGAAAATATCCCAAGCCTATTCAGCCTCTCCCTACAGCCCAAATCCTGCCCAGCAATATCCTTATACATCTTTTCTGTATTCTTTCAAGTCCACAAATCCAAACACACATGAAGGACTAGAAACGTGATACAGGGAGTATATACATCACTTGTTATAGTCTACTTGCAGCATAAATCACTTACAGAGGAAACTTGATTATCCGCCATTCGATTATCCAAATTTCGAATTTTCCGAACAAGATCGCAAGGTCCCGATGCTTGGCTAAACTGTGTTATCGGCATTCGATTGTCCGAACAAAATGCTCCCCACCCATGTCGTTCGGATAATCAAGTTTCCTCTGTATATGAAACTTACTGGTAGAGACCCTTCCCATTTGCACTTTCAACAGATTACTCAGACATTTCAGAGACAGTGATAATACAGTAAACATGCACTATTTGAGGGTTATCATTTTTGCTGGTTTATTGAGAGTGCTGGTTCATAAGGTGCCAGTTAAAACAAAGTTTGCTGTATTTCCTGAGATTGTGAAAGCCATCATATAAATAATTGCAAGTACAAATAATCACTTCCTTGTAGCAAATTTGAACATTGCTGAGAAGAGAGACGTGTTGATAAATCTTTTCATTTCACATTTATCAGGACAAATGTAAGAATGCCAAATTTAAATTAATTACAACAATTTGGACTGCAGAAAAAAAGTGTGTCGATTGTTTAGAAAGTTAAAAATCACACAACACCAGGTTATAGTCCAACAGGTTTAACTGGAAGCACACTAGCTTTCGGAGCGACGCTCCTTCATCAGGTGGTTGACAATCACTTGATGAAGGAGCGTCGCTCTGAAAGCTAGTGTGCTTCCAATTAAATCTGTTGGACTATAACCTGGTGTTGTGTGATTTTTAACTTTATACACCCCTGTCCAACACTAGCACCTCCAAATCATGATTGTTTAGAAAGTTGACTCAGAGTGCTGCATCTTTACTCTGAAACCATTGTGACCCTTAAGCAATATAAAATTTGTCACCTTACATTGAGAATCTAGAGTAAGCTTAAATGCTTCTGATGTGGGGTAAATAAGCTGAAAAATATAATTAGTGCAAAGATCACATCCTGCCTGCTGTATAACCCATTGAGATGGTGCTAATGGCATGCAGGTATTTTACTCTGAAAATATAATGACCCCAAGGAACACACTTTGGACTGTCACTTCAGTCCTACACCGACTCACATTGCCAGAAGGCTTTTTCATGCATCACTGGCTCATAATCCACTTACACGCCTGTCAAGACATAATTTTCTGCTTTTTCATACAATTAATTGTGGAAGGATGATGGAGAAAAGCATATTAAAGAAGTCATCTAACTCTACATTTTAATCAGGGTTACCAAGTGAGTTGGAGATGTTGTCCAGCTTTTTCAGGGGACGGTATATTCTGTCACTGACAATGACACAAACAAGTCTGAGCATGAAATACCTCCAAATAATATTGGATCTAAAAACATCATTTTTGAAAGCCAATGTAAACATTAAGAAGAGCATTGTTTTTGCTTAAATCTATCTATATTTACAGTGACCATGCAAAACAGAAGATCACAGCTGTCATCTCCTTATTTATTATGAAAACGAAAGCACTTGTATCTAATTACTTTTCTCAAGACGGTAAACTTGCTTCTGATGTTCAAACACCAAACTTAATTGGCACACAGCTCTGATAGATGGGACCTGAACTGACAGTTAAAGAGGTTTCATTGAATAATTTAGTCTAGTGACAAAATCATGCTTGGCTTTCCTTAGATTACATCCTCACAAATCTGGTTAGTATTAAAAACCTGTTGAGTTTTACCATCAATATTAATCAGAAAATTACCTCTTGACAGAGCTCCATTTTTGTAGGAGCAGCAGCAATGGGAGGAGGGACAGCGAGGACCAGAGGCCTATCAGGGAGGTAGATTTAAAATTATATAAACTTACCTCGTGAATAGGCAGAGCACACATTGGACTGCTGGGTAAGTGAGGCTTTATATTTGGGCAGTTGTGTTACCTGAAACACTACTCAGGTAGTGTCTCCCATGCATTCTCCTCCTCTAACTAAAAAAAAGGTTCTGTACTCCGGATTGGTAAGGTAACTAGTTTTTTTTTCTTTATTTTTCTACAGTCTCTTTGGGAATTTAGAACAATTAATATGGCTGTTTGATCAGTTGAATGTTCCTCCTGCAGAGTGTGGGAGGTAAGGGTCACCACTGATTTCATCTGCGGGAAGTGCACCCAATTCCAGCTCCTTGAAAGCCACATTAGGGAACTGGAGCTGGTGCTGGATGAACTTTGGATCATTCGGGAGGTGGAGGGGGTGATTGAGAGAAGTTACAGGGAGGTAGCCACACTTCGGGTGCAAGAAAGAGGCAGATGGGTTACTGTCAGGGGATCAAAAGGGAACTGGCAGGCAGTGCAAGGAACCCCTGTGGCCACTCCCCTCAATATAAGTCTACCGTTTTAGATACTGTTAGGGGGAGATGTCTTACCAGGGGTTAGCCATGGGGCACATGTCTCTGGCACAGTGTCTGTCCTTGTTGCTCAAATGTGGAGGGGGGAGTTGAGTAGAGCATTAGTTAGTGAGGACCCCATAATTAGAGGGGGACAAAGGAGGTTATGGTTCTGTTCGCCGAGCTGGGAATTTGTGTTGCAGACGTTCCGTCCCCTGTCTAGGTGACATCCTCAGTGCTTCGGAGCCTCCTGTGAAGCGCTTCTGTGATGTTTCCTCTGGCATTTATAGTGATTTGTATCTGCCGCTTCCGGTTGTCAGTTCCAGTTGTCCGCTGCAGTGGCCGGTATATTGGGTCCAGGTCAATGTGCTTATTGATTGAATCTGTGGATGAATGCCATGCCTCTAGGAATTCCCTGACTGTTCTCTGTTTGGCTTGTCCTATAATAGTAGTGTTGTCCCAGTCAAATTCATGTTGCTTGTCATCTGAGTGTGTGGCTACTAAGGATAGCTGGTCATGTTGTTTTGTGGCTAGTTGGTGTTCATGGATGCGGACCGTTGGCTGTCTTCCTGTTTGTCCTATGTAGTGTTTTGTGCAGTCCTTACATGGGATTTTGTACACTACATTGGTTTTGATTGGTTTTGCTCATGCTGGGTATTGGTTCCTTCGTCCTGGTGAGTTGTTATCTTAGAGTGGCTGTTGGTTTGTGTGCTGTTATGAGTCCTAGTGGCTGTCAGTTCGGAAATGCTCTTGATGTATGGTAGTGTGGCTAGTCCTTTGGGTTGCGGCATGTCCTCGTTCCGTTGTCTTTCCCTTAGGCATCTGTTGATGAAGTTGCGCGGGTATCCGTTTTTGGTGAATACATTGTATAGGTGTCCTTCTTCCTCTTTTTGCAGTTCTGGTGTGCTGCAGTGTGTTGTGGCTCTTTTGAATAGTGTCTTGATGCAACTTCTTTTGTGTGTTGGGGTGGTTGCTTTCGTAGTTCATGACTTGGTCTGTGTGTGTGGCTTTCCTGTATACCTTAGTGGTGAATCTCCGTTAGGTGTTCTCTGTACCATCACATCTAGGAATGGGAGTTGGTTGTCCTTTTCTTCCTCTCTAGTGAATCGGATTCCTGTGAGTGTGGCGTTGATGATCCGGTGTGTGTTCTCTATTTCTGTGTTTTTAATGATTACAAAGGTGTCATCCACATATCTGACCCAGAGTTTGGGTTGAATTTGCGGTAAGACTGTTTGTTCTAATCTTTACATTACCGCTTCTGCTATGAGTCCAGAGATGGGTGAGCCCAGGGATGTGCCGTTGATTTGTTCATATATTTGGTTGTTGAATGTGAAGTGTGTTGTGAGGCACAGGTCCAGTAGTTTGACTATGCCGTCTTTGTTGATAGGTTCAATGTCCTGTTGTCTGTTCTGTATGTCCAGCAGGTTGGCTATTGTTTCTCTGGCTCGGGTTTTGTCGATAGAGGTGAACAGTGCCGTTACATCGAATGAGACCATGGTTTCTTCCTTGTCTATGTGTATATTTCTGATGATGTCCAAGAATTCCTGTGTTGATTGTATAGAGTGTCTGGATCTGCTGATCAGGTGTTTCAGTTTCTGCTGTAGTTCTTTAGCCAGTTTATGGTTATGGTGATGGTGTCCCTGGTAGCGATACTATGGGTCTGAGTGGGATGTCTGGTTTGTGCACTTTAGGTAGTCCATAGAATCTGGGGGTGTTGTTGCTTTCAGGTTTCATTCTCTGTAAGTCAAACCTGGTTATCTGTCCGTTTTTTTGTAGGTTCCTCAGTGTGTTGTTTATCCTCTTGGTGAGCTGTGGGGTGGGATAAAAATCTCTCTTTTGGTAGGTGTGCAACACAAACGTCTACAACACAAATTCCCAGCTCGGCGAACAGAACCACAACAACGAGCACCCGAGCTACAAATCTTCTCCCAAACTTTGAACACATAGGAGGTTCTGTGGGAATGAGAGTGACTCATGGTTGGTGTGTTGCCTCCCTGGTGCCAGAGTTCATGATATCTCAGATCGTGTTTTCGGGATTCTCAAGAGGGAGCGGGAGCATCCCCATGTCATTGTCCACTTAGGTACTAACAACATAGATAGGAAAAGGGATAGGGATTTAACACAGAAATTCAGGGAACTAGGGTGGAAGCTTAGTACTAGAACAAACAGAGTTGCTACCTCTGGTTTGTTGCCTGTGCTGTGTGTTAGCAAGGTTAGGAGTAGGCAGAGAGAGGAGTTGAACAAGTGGCTACAGGGATGGTGCAGGAGGGAGAGTTTCGGATTACTTGATAATTTGAGCTCACTCCAGGGTGGGTGGGGCCTCTACAAACTGGATGCTCTACACTTGAACCAGGGGAGTACCAATATTCTGGAGTGGAAATTTGCTACTGCTGTCCGGGAGAGTTTAAACTGTTTCAGCAGGGACATAGGAACCTGAATTGTAGTTCCAGTGTCCAGGAGGTTGAGAGTAGTGAGGCCAGAAATATGGTTTCAAGGTCACAAGAGATCATCAGCAAACAGGAATTGTTTCTACTTCATTGCCAGGAGCATCTGGAATAAGGTGGATGAACTTGCGGCATGGACTTCAATGTTGTGGGCATTTCGGAGACAAGAATAGAGCAGGTACAGGAACGGTTCTTGCAGATTCTGGGATTTAGATGTTCCAGTAAAAACAGAAAAGATGCTAAAAGAAGGGGAGGTGTGGCATTGTTAGTCAAGGGCAGTGTTATGGTGGCAGAAAGGACGTTTGCTGAGGACTTGTCTACTGAGGTAGTATGGACTGAGGTTAGAAACAGGAAAGGAGAGGTCACCCTGATGGGGGTTTTCTACAGGACCTGAATAGTTCCACAGATGTAGAGGAAAGGATTGTAAAGATGATAATGCTGGATAGGAGCGAGAGTAACAGGGTAGTTGTTATGGGGGCTTTAACTTTCCAAATATTGACTGGAAATACTATAGTAGAGTCATTTAGATGGGTCAGTCTTTTTCCAAAGTGTGCAGGATGTTTTCCTGACACAGCATGTAGACAAGCCAATAAGGGGTGAGGCTGCATTGGATTTGGTACTGGGGAATGAACCTGGCTAGTTGCTAGATTTGGAAGTGAGTGAGCACTTTGGTGAAAGTGACCACAGTTTGCTTATGTTTACATTAGCGATGGAAAGGGATAGGTATATAATGCAGGGCAAGAGTTACTGCTGGGGGAGAGGCAAATATGATGTGATTAGATAAGATTTAGGGTGCATCGGATGGGGAAGGAAACTGCAGGGAATGAGCACAATTGAAATGTGGAGCTTATTCAAGGAACAGCTACTGTGTGTCCTTGATAGGTACATACCTGTCAGGCAGGAAGGAAATGTAACAACCGTAACAAGGACAGAACACCCCCTGGTGCTCACCTTCCACCCTACCAACCTTCGCATAAACCAAATCATCCACAGACATTTCCGCCACCTCCAAACGGACCCCACCACCAGGGATATATTTCCGTCCCCACCCCTTTCCGCCTTCCGCAAAGACCATTCCCTCCGTGACTACCCCCCCAACAACCCACTCTCCCGTCCTGGCACCTTCCCCTGCCACTGCAGGAATTCTAAAACCTGCACCCACACCTCCTCCCTCACCTCGAACCAAGGCCCTAAAGGAGCCTTCAACATCCATCAAAGTTTTACCTGCACATCCACCAATATCATTTATTGTATCCGTTGCTCCCGATGCAGTCTCCTCTACATTGGAGAGACTGGACGCCTCCTAGCAGAGTGCTTTAGGGAACATCTCCGGGACACCCGCACCAATCAACCACACCGCCCCATGGCCCAACATTTCAACTCCCCCTCCCACTGTGCCGAGGATATGGAGGTCCTGGGCCTCCTTTACTGCAACTCCCTCACCACCAGACGCCTGGAGGAAGAATGCCTCATCTTCCGCCTCAGAACACTTCAACCCCAGGGCATCAATGTGGACTTCACCAGTTTCCTCATTTCCCCTTCCCCTCACCTCACCCCAGTTCCAAACTTCCAGCTGAGCATGACAAGTCCCCATGACTTGTCCTACCTGCCTATCTTCCTTTCATCCTATCCACTTCACCCTCCTCTCTGACCTATCACCTCCATCCACACGACCATTCACCTATTATACTCTATGCTACTTTCTCACCACCCCACCCGCCTCTTATTTATCTCTCCACCCTTCAGGCACTCTGCCTCTATTTCTGATGAAGGGCTTTTGCCCGAAACGTCGATTTTCCTGCTCTTCGGATGCTGCCTGAACTACTGGGCTCTTCCAGCACCACTCTAATCCAGAATCTGGTTTCCAGCTTCTGCAGTCATTGTTTTTACCTCGTTGATTTTAACCTACTGCGAATCCTCTTGCAAGGATGCCTGCCTTGAAGGAGTTTTCCTCCTCTCTACAAGAATCTCAGGGAGTCCCTCTCCCACTGCAACTCCCAGGTCATTTCCTCTGCCCTGAAGCTCTTCAACCATGTCCTGAAACAGACTCGCTACCACAACCACATTTGCTTCCTCAGTGCCTGCCTCCATAACCAACTCATCTTGCACGGACTCCGGACCACCTTTAAACCAGCAGAGTTCGGATCCGAACAGGACAAACAGTACAGACTACAGATCCAAAAACAGCAGCAATGGTTCTCTTTCAAGATCCTCCGCTCCACGCTCGCAGCATTGCACCGGCACCTAACCTCTCCACAGTCAGCCCTGCCTCAGCTGAGGGCCACACTCTCTCAGAATTGCAAAGGACCCCTCCTTTACTATATCCTCAGGAGAATTCATACTCTCAACAAAAAGTATTTCAACACTGTCTCAAACATCAAAAACTGTAAGTACAACAAACTTTTACCTTCCCCACCTCCATAACCAGCACTCGTCAAACATTCCAGTAGATTCCCCCGGCCTCTGGAACTGCTCAGACGCCATTAGCCATGCGGCTTGTACAGCTACCATCCCCCCTGTGATGGATGATGTCACTTCCGCCCCCATCATTGCCGGTTCCACAGCCACTTCCGCCTCTCTCAATTCCTCATGCACCACACGTCACCTCACATCATCGCTGATGTCACATGCTCAGTGACTTCCACCCCACCTGCTGTGGTCGCCACCACATCCACCCCCACCAATGCCACTCACCTGCATTCTGCTGACACGGCCCCACCGATCCCACCGTCACCATTCCCGCCCCCCCAGAATCCTGAGAGGAACACCACCCCTGCTCATGACTCCACTCCCATTCCCTCCACCACCACACCCACTCCAATTACAGGCTCCGCCCCCTCTCCCAGTTCCACACCCACACCAGCTCCCAGCCCTGCCAAGTTTTTACCATCCCTCCAGACCTCCTCTTCCCCTCCCCCCCCCCCCCCCCCGCCCTCACCCCCTTACTGAGGATGAACAGTCAGTCCTCAACAAAGGACTCACCTTCATCCCCCTCCGCCTACGCACCAATGAATTTGATACATGCCGTGATGTTGAACACTTCTTCCACTGCCTCTAACCTTCTTTTTTCATCAGGACTCCCACCCACTTTCCGAGGACCCCTTCTCCCACCTCCAACACACTCCATGCACCTGGACACCCTGTGCTGGCCTATTACCTGGCCTTGACCTCTTCATTTCCAACTGCCGCCGGGACATTAACCGCCTCAACCTGTCTACCCCCCTCCCCCACTCCAACCTCCCACCCTCACATCACGCAGCCCTCCAATCCCTCTGCTCCAATCCCAACCTCACCATCAAACCAGCAGATAAAGGTGGTGCAGTGGTAGTTTGGCGGTACTGACCTCTACACCGCTGAAACCAGACGCCAACTCATAGACACCTCCTCCTACCGCCCCCTCGACCATGACCCCACCCCCCCATCACCTCCCAGACCATACAGAACCTCATCAGCTCAGGAGATCTCCCACCCACAGCTTCCAACCTCATAGTCCGGGAACCCTGCACTGCCCGGTTCTACCTCCTTTCCAAGATCCACAAGCCTGACCACCCTGGCCAAACCATTGTCTCAGCATGCCCCTGCCCCACTGAACTCATCTTTACCTACCTCAACACTATCCTATCCCCCCTAGTCCAGGAACTCCCCACATATGTTCGAGACATCACCCATGCCCTCCACCTCCTCCAAGACTTGCGTTTCCCCGGCCCCCAACGCCTCATCTTCACTATGGATATCCAATCCCTCTACACCTCCATCTGCCATGACCAGAGCCACCAGGCCCTCCATTTCTTCCTCTCTCGACGTCCCCAAAAGTACCCTTCCACCGACACTCTCTTATTTGTTTGGCTGAATTGGTCCTCCCCCTTAACAATTTCTCCTTCGAGTCCTCCCACTTCCTCCAGACCAAACGGGTAGCCATGGGCACACGTATGGGGCCCAGCTATGCCTGTCTCTTTGTTGGCTATGTAGAACAGTCCATCTTCCGTAGTTACACTGGCACAACTCCCCAGCTCTTCCTCCGCTACATTGATAACTGCATTAGCGCCACTTCGAGCTCCTGCGAGGAGGTTGAGTAATTCATCAACTTCATCAACACATTCCACCCTGATCTTAAATTCACCGAAACCATCTCTGACACCTCCCTCCCCTTCCTGGACCTCTCCATCTCCATTAATGACGACCGACTTGACACTGACATTTTTTACAAACCCACCGACTCCCACAGCTACCTTGATTACACCTCTTCTCACCCTACCTCCTAAAAAAATGCCATCCCCTATTCCCAATTCCTCCGCCTCTGCCGTGTCTGCTCCCAGGAGAACCAGTTCCACCACAGAACACACCAGATGACCTCTTTGTTAGAGACCGCAATTTCCTTTCCCACATGGTTAAAGATGCCCTCCAATGCACTTTGTCCACATCTTTCATCTCCGCCCTCAGACCCCACCCCTCCAACCGTAACAAGGACAGAATGCCCCTGGTGCTCACCTTCCACCCTACCAACCTTCGCATAAACCAAATCATCCAACGACATTTCCGCCACCTCCAAACAGACCCCACCACCAGGATATATTTCCCTCCCCGCCCATTTCTGCTTTCCGCAAAGACCATTCCCTCTGTGACTACCTGGTCAGGATCATTCCCCCCAACAACCCACCCTCCCCTCCTGGCACCCTCCTCTGCCACTGCAGGAATTGCAATACCTGTGCCCACACCTCCTTCCTCACCTCCATCCAAGGCCCCAAAGGAGCCTTCCATATCCATCAAAGTTTTACCTGCACATCCACCAATGTCATTTATTGTATCCGTTGCTCCCGCTGCTGTATCCTCTACGTTGGGGAGACTGGACGCCTCCTAGCAGAGTGCTTTAGGGAACCTGCACCAATCAATCACACCGCCCTGTGGCCCAACATTTCAACTCCCCCTCCCTATCAGTCGAGGACATGGAGGTCCTGGGCCTCCTTCACCGCTGCTCTCTCACCACCTAGTGCCTGGAGGAAGAACTTCTCATCTTCTGCCTCGGAATGCTTCAACCCCAGGGCATCAATGTGGACTTCACCAGTTTCCTCATTTCACCTCACCCCAGTTCCAAACTTCCAGCTCAGCACAGTCCCCATGACTTGTCCTACCTGCCTATCTTCCTTTCCACCTATCCACTCCACCCTCCTCTCTCTGACTTATCACCTTCATCCCCATCCCCATTCACCCATTGTACTCTTTGCTACCTTCCACCACCCTCCTCTCTGTCTTATCACTTTCATCCCCACCCCCATTCACCTATTGTACTCTATGCTACTTTCTCCCCACCCCCACCCTCCTCTCATTTAACTCTCCACCCTGCAGGCACTCTACCTCTATTCCTGATGAAAGGCTTTTGCCTGAAACGTCAATTTTCCTGCTCCTCGGATGCTGCCTGAACTGCTGTGCTTTTCCAACACCACTCTACTCCAGAATCTGGTTTCCAGCATCTACAGTCATTGTTTTTACCTGGAAGTGTTTGAGCAAGGGAGCCGTGGTTTACCAAAGAAGTTGAATCTCTTGTCAAGAAGAAAAAGAAGGCTTATGTTAGGATGAGACATGAAGGCTCAGTTAGGGTGCTTGAAAGTTACATGTTAGCCAGGAAAGACCTAAAAAGAGAGGTAAGAAGAGCCAGGAGGGGACACGAGAAGTCATTGTCAGGTAGGATAAAGAAAATCCCTAAAGCTTTCTATAGGTATATCAGGAATAAAAGAATGACTATAGAAACCTGAGGGGCAAACAAGGATAGTAGTGGGAAGTTTTGTGGGATTCCGAGGAGATAGGGGAAGCTCTAAATGAATTTTTTTTTGTCAGTATTCACATTGGAAAAATACAATGTTGTTGTGGAGAATGCTGAGATACAGACTACTAGACTAGATGGGATTAAGGTTTGCAAAGAGAAGGTCTCAGCAATTCTAGAAAATGTGAAAATTGATAATTCCCCTGGGCCAGATGGGATTTAACTTAGGAGTCTCTGAAAAACCAGGGAGGAGATTGTAGGGCCTTTGTCTTTGATCTTTATGTCGTCATTGTCTACAGGAATAGTGCCAGAAAACTGGAGGATAGCAAATGTTGTCCCCTTGTTCAAAAAGGGGAATAAAGACAACCCTGTAATTTACAGACCAGAGAACCTTACTTCAGTTGTGGGTAATGTTTTGGAAAAGGTTACAAGAGATATAATTTATAATCATCCAGAAAGGAATAATTTGATTAGTGATAGTCAACACTGTTTTGTGCAGGGGAGTCATTCCTCATAAACCTTATTGAGTTCTTTGAGATAGTGACCAAACAGGTGGATGAGGGTAAAGTGATTGGTGTGGTATATATGGATTTCAGTAAGGCTTTTGATAAGGTTCCCCATGGTAGACTATTGAACAAAATACAGAGGCATGGGATTGAGGGTGATTTAGCAGTTTGCATCAGAAATTGGCGGCTGAAAGAAGACAGAGGGTGGTGGTTGATGGGAAATGTTCATCCTGGAGTTCAGTTACTAGTGGGGTACTGCAAGGATCTATTTCGTGGCGACTGCTGTTGGTCATTTTTATAAATGACCTAGATGAGGACGGAGAAGGATGTGTTAGTAAATTTGCGGATAACACAAGTCAGTGGAATTGTGAATAGTGCTGAAGGACATAGATAAGCTGCAGAGCTGAGCTGAGAGATGACAAATGGAGTTTAATGCAGACAAGTGGAAGGAGCAACAGGAATTTGGAATTGAAGCTAACAGTCTAATAAGGCACTGAGTTTATAAGTAGTGACTCATTGCAGAATGATTGCAATAACAAAGGTGTGAAGATTTTGGGGTAAGGGTGAAGATAATGGCTTTAGTGTTCCAAATACTTTCCTGGAAGAAACTGAAGTTCATTCAAGCCAGAATATGTGTATTAAAGTCACAACATTTTGTTACAAATGTGCAGAATATTAATCTGACAACACCTAGAGTATTGTACAGTATTTATCTCCTTACTCAACAAAGAATTAACTTGCATTGAACATTCAGAGCACAGGGATTAGAAGCAGGAATAAGGCACTCAGCCCGTGAGCCATTTAATAAGATCCTGGCTGATCTGATTACTCCGTTTCTGCCCATCTGCAATAACCTTTCACCATCTTGTTTGTCAAGTATCAATCAAAACAGACTTAATTTTCAATAGGTCTGCTTACAATGCCTTTTGAGTAAGAACATTCCAAAGTAAAATTGTCCTCTGCAAGTAAACAAATCTCATCAACTTTGTCTTAAATAAGTGACCCATTATTTTAAAACCATAACTCTGACTATTGTGTTTTTCCTGAAAAAGATACATCTTTTCCACACCAGCCTGTCAAGTTCCCTCGTGTACATACTTGTCTTAATCAAGCCACCTTTCTTCTCTTCTACCCATGGATTCAAATCAGCTTGTCCAATCATTTGTCAAAAGGCAAACTAGTCACTCCATTGGGTGACAAAACATTCAGAACTGATCCCAACTTTTCCTTAAATGAGTAGACTAAAATCATATTGATTCTGTCTGATTACTTTAATTTATTAAACTATCGTGATATAACTCCCTTAATAACAGCTCCTCACCTTCTCCTTGTGACAGCTATTAAGCTAATTGACCTGTATATTCTTACATTCTGCCACCTCCAGTTTTGAATTAAGGAATTGAAATGACTGTTTTCTGATATAAATGCACCCTCTCTCAATCTAAGGAGATTTAGAAAAATAAAACAGATGCATCAACCATTTCATTTGTTATTACTTTTAGAAGCATGAGATGCAGTCCATCAGTAACAAAGCTTTTATCAGCTCCAACAAGGTACCCAGTGCCACTTTTCTGGTGACTGTAATTTTGCTGAGTTACTCCTTACCTTTCATTGCCTAAATTATAATTGCTACTGGGATGTCATTTATATCCTTGATAGGATGAATAAATGCAAATATCTGTTCAATTCATCTGCGATCTCTCTAATTTTCCTTTTCAGTTCTCCAGATTCACTTTCTATCAGATCCATGCTCACCTTTTAAACAGAGACAAAAAATCAATGGAAAAGCTCAACAGTTCTGGCAGCAACTATGAAGAGAAAACTGTTATCGTCCAGTCCACTGACCCTTCTTCAGAACTCACTGGAGCTGACATGGTATGGGATGGGGGAGGAGGAGTTTGGAATATAGTTGTCAGTTTTATATTTAACCAGAAGTTTGAGCAGGTTTTAATTCTGCTGATGTTTTCTGGCTAATCATTTAGTAGGAATCCTCCAATGTCTTTGGAGAGATCCAGGTGTCAGGTAATTGCCCATCGGAAGTTTAAATTTCCTGTGAAATTCCCACAGAGTCAGCTGCATTGGGGCTTCCACAGCCTTCACATGCAGCTCTTATCTGTGTAGGTGCAAGTACTGTCTTCTTATTAGAGGATCTGAGTCAGTGTGCAGCTACACACTGTGCACTGTTCAAGATGAAATGATGACAATTGATGATCTCTAAACTAGTCCTTTGCTCAGACAGCCATCAAATAATGTTCCTTTATATTTCCAAAAATGAGATTTCCTTCACCTTTTTTCTTCATGATCCAATCCTGATTCACCAACACTGGTTGCAAAAACTGAATGAACACAAAGAAAATACCACCATTTGTGTTCACTTTAGACAAAACGGAAACTTTCCCTGAAGAATGG
This sequence comes from Chiloscyllium plagiosum, assembly GCF_037043375.1. NCBI lineage: Eukaryota > Metazoa > Chordata > Chondrichthyes > Orectolobiformes > Hemiscylliidae > Chiloscyllium > Chiloscyllium plagiosum. The sequence continues at coordinate 126,161,783 of NW_028270142.1, read as the reverse complement.
AAAGTCACTTACAAGTCATGATTTCTGGACAAGTGATTTGCTCCATGTTTCCAAGATTATTATTTCCATACAGAAGAAATTTTTGATTGCTCTGATATGTACGGAATTGTTTTCAAGACCAGTGAAAGTAAAGACAATAGACAATAGACAATAGACAATAGGTGCAGGAGTAGGCCATTCAGCCCTTCAACCCTGCACCGCCATTCAATATGATCATGGCTGATCATTCCTAATCAGTATCCTCTTCCTGCCTTATCTCCATAACCCTTGATTCCACTATCTTTGAGAGCTCTATTCAATTCTTTCTTAAATGAATCCAGAGACTGGGCCTCCACTGCCCTCTGGGGCAGAGCATTCCACATAGCCACCACTCTCTGGGTGAAGAAGTTTCTCCTGAGCTCTGTCCTAAATGGTCTACTCTGTATTTTTAAGCTGCACTCCCTCAATAGCCAGAATGTCTTTCCTCAAATTTGGAGACCAGAACTGCACACAGTATTCCAGGTGTGGTCTCACCAGGGCCCTGTACAGCTGCAGAAGCACCTCTTTGCTTCTATACTCAATTCCTCTTGTTATGAAGGCTAGCATGCTATTAGCCTTCTTCACTACCTGCTGTACCTGCATGCTTGCCTTCATTGACTGGTGTACAACAACACCCAGATCTCTCTGTACTGCCCCTTTACCTAAATTGATTCCATTGAGGTAGTAATCTGCCTTCCTGTTCTTACCACCAAAGTGGATAACCATACATTTATCCACATTAAACTGCATCTGCCATGCATCTGTCCACTCACCTAACTTGTCCAGGTCACCCTGTAATCTCCTAACATCCTCATCACATTTCATCCTACCACCCAGCTTTGTATCATCAGCAAATTTGCTAATGTTATTGCTGATACCATCTTCTATATCATTAACATATATTGTAAAAAGCTGCGTTCCCAGCACGGATCCCTGCGGTACCCCACTGGTCACTGCCTGCCATTCCGAAATGGAGCCAGTTATCACTACCCTTTGTTTCCTATCAGCCAACCAATTTTCAATCCAATCTAGTACTTTGCCCCCAATACCATGCGCCCTAATTTTACTCAGTAACCTCCTGTGTGGGACTTTATCAAAAGCTTTCTGAAAGTCCAGGTACACTACATCTACTGGATCTCCCTTGTCCATCTTCAGAGTTACATCCTCAAAAAATTCAAGAAGATTAGTCAAGCATGATTTCCCCTTCATAAATCCATGCTGACTCTGTCCTATCCTGTTACTACTATCCAGATATGCAGTAATTTCATTCTTTTTAATAGACTCCAGCATCTTTCCCACCACTGAGGTCAGACTAACTGGTCTATAATTTCCTGCTTTCTCTCTCCCACCTTTCTTAAAAAGTGGTATAACATTAGCCACCTTCCAATCCTCAGGAACCGACCCCGAATCTATCGAACTCTGGAAAATAATCACCAACGCATTCACGATTTCCTGAGCCACCTCCTTCAGTAAAAGAAACTGATAGTATCAGATTGATTGACCATCGACTTCGTACTTTACCTATTTATCACTCAATACAAAGGAAAAGTGGTGTGAGGCAGGGAACAGATTGATGTTGAAGAATTGCCAGTCAACAGATATGCTTTCCCATCTCATTGAAGATGAACATCACCCCCATTATGGCCAGTCGCCAATGAAATCCACAGGATAGAAAAATGCACCAACTGTGAATGAAAGGAAATGTGACCACATGGCCTTTTGGAAATCATTGAGTTGTTTCATCCGTGATGGCTGAAATCACTTTATTATCAAAAACCCCTCTAATGAGTTGCATCAGCTCAGCATTTTTGGATACTTACCCCGGCAAATGTGCAATGCTGCAAAATATAAAAGCAGAGAGCTAACCATGGAATGTCCTCACTCCAGCACCTTACATTTGTTTCTTTTCTTTTAATCCATTCAATTATTTTTCAATTTGCTATCTCCCATCATATTATTCATTTTCACCATGAGTGTTTCTTGAATCAAGATGTATGAATTAATTTAAGATACAAACATTAATTGGTATGATTCTGTGATAGCCCCAATTGTTATCTCTCTGATTTTGCCAAGAGACTCTGCTTCAACTGTTTCCCTTGTCCTTGCCTGTTCTACATTCATCACCTGCTGTGTTAAATAACTGATTGTATTAAGGTGGTTCATGTTCACCATTCTGAATTTCATTTCGGCTGTCATTCAAACACCATGCTGTGGATGATTCCAACTTTACCTTGCTAAGATTGTCAAGATCCAACTTATCCTGCTTGACTTTTGCAGGGAGCTCCATACCCACACTCCTGTACCTTCTGGCTGTTTGGTGACTCTGAACCCTAAGATTTGGTGTTAGATTAGATTCCCTACATTGTGGAAACAGGCTCTTCGGCCCAACAAGTTCACACCGACCCTCTGAAGAGTAAACCACCAAGTCTTATTTCCCTAACACTACTGGCAATTTAACGTGGCCAATTCACCTGACCTGCACATCTTTGGACTGTGGGAGGAAACCGGAGCACCCGAAGGAAACCCACGCAGACACGGGGAGAATGTGCAAACCCCACACAGACAGTCACCCGAGGCTGGAATCGAGCCTGGGACCCTGGTGCTGTGAGGCAGCAGTGCTGACCACTGAGGCACCATGCCGCCCTAATGTTCTGCAAGACCTGAACTAAAATGCAAGCAGTGACTCTATTTTAATCTTGGAAATGTTACAATTCTGTTCCTCTATTGTGATTACTGCTGTTGAAAATTCTGAGATAAATGTTTTGAACATCATCGTAACAGATCACCTGAGTTGAAGCCCATGCTCCTCCTTATCCAAAATTCTGCAATTCCATGATGATGAAAAAATAGGACTTTACATCACATCTTGGTTCCCAAGACAATACCTAGGTCTTTAGATTACATGTTCAGGGGTGATACCATTACACCATCTCCTCCCCTGGAGTTCCTCAGGATCCAACCATCTTCAACTGCTCCATCAATGACCTTCACTCCATCGTAAGAACAGAAGTGTGGATATTCATTGATGACTATCCCTATTTGCAACATCTCAGATACTGAAGGAGCAGTCCAACTCCAAATTAAGCAAGAAGTGGACAATATCCAGCTTTAGCAAGTAACATTCATGCCACAGAAGTGCCAGGCAATGACTATCTTCAAAACGAGAGATTCCAACTATTGCCTCTTAACATTCAGTGGATTTCTGGGAGTTAACATTAACTCATTAATATTGACAGGACGTAACTCAACCTGGGAGTTAACATTGACCAGAAACTGAACTGGACCAATATAAAATTCTGCAAGAGCAGTTCATAGGCAAGGCATCCTGCATTGACCATCTCTAATCTTGACACTGCAAAGTGTCTGCATCATCTACAAAGCATAAGTCGGGAGCGTGATAAGACCGTAAGACCTTAAGATAAAGAAACAGAATTAGGCCATTCAGCCAGTTGAGTTTGTTCCGCTATTTGATCATGACTGATATGTTTCTCAACTCCATTCTACTGCTTTCTCCCTGTAAACTTTGACCACCTTATCAATCAAGAGTCTATCTATCTCTGTCTTAAATACCTTCAATCACTTGGCCTCCAAATCCTTCTGCCACAATGGGTTCCACAAATTAACAACACACTGGCTGAAGAAATTTCTCCTCAGCTCAGTTGTAATTGGTCACCCTTTACGCTGAGACTGTGTCCTTGCATCCTACCATTGGAAATATTTTCTAACATCCACTCTATCCAGGCCTCTCAGTATCCTATAAGTTTCAATCAGATCTCCTTCATCTTTCTAAACTCCATTGAGTACAGATCCAAAGTCAACTGGAGAGGGCCCAAGGCTCACAGGTCACCTGATCTGGATTATCCCCTCTTAGTGGCTGCAGGAAATTTATAAGGGTGGTCTCTTTATATGGCAAGTTTCCTTGTGTAAGGGCAGCAGGGCCTGAAGCAAACTTGTGATGATGGACACAAGTGCTCCTCACTAGACATAAATAGCACAATGTGGGCAGAGTTTAAAAAGAAAGAGAGAAGCAGAGAAGCAATTGGCTTAACATTAGGTTCTTAAGTTTATGGAACTGTCTTTCAATGTGTATCAGTAAGATAAGTGCCTAGTACATCTTTGAATCTTGTAGTATTTAATCTTTATATATAATTAACAATGTTATAAAAACACCCCAAGCTTGAGGATCATTCTTGACATTGCATTCTCTTCCGCCAGTCTGCCTTGAACCCAAACTCATGGATGTGGGTGTGAAACCACACAACAGGATTTCCAATTCACTCTTAGTTAAATATGATTGTTGGAAGGAAATTACTTTAGGAAGCAACTAATTGTCCATATAAGGGCCTTGATTTGTCTAAAGCCTGGGAAAGTTGTCAAATCCCAGCAACAACAGGTAAAGCACCGTGACTAGCCCTGAAGATTCTGCTGCTTCCACTAATGCACAATTCAAATTTGAGAACCTGAGCGAGTTATCAGACTGACCCCTGTGTAGTCATTGCTTTGAAGCAAGTCTATAATTCCATAAGTTACCAAGTCTCCAACATTTGATTGAACAAATATTCACAGCTCATAAGTATACTCCTTATGACCTATTCCTGTAATGCACCATTACATTTCTCAGTATGTTAATTTAATTCTTTGCTGTTTTAAATTGATCAGTTAAATTTAATTTTATGGATTTTTGAATTTCAGATCAAATTTGCAGTTGTTTAATGTTTTACCACACAATGCTATAATGCACACAACTGCCATAATTAAAAGATCCATTTTTTTTCAACTAGGAATGAAGAAACAAATTTTGCTTCAAATTTGAAGCTGAACTGAGATTTACTAATTCTGATACCTGTAATACACCAAACTAAGGGGTCAAGTTACAAATTAGAACTTGTGATAGCTTTTACAGGACTAGATGTACACAATGGGAATTTGGGTACATGCTGTCTGGTGATATGGAAGGCATTAATGGAAAGTGTGAATAGTAGAAAACAGATGGGCTCTACTAAGCAAAACAAGACTCTGAGGGAAAGTATTTCTGCCTTAATCCTGCTGCAGTACTGTATTCCAATGTGAGGTGCTGCATTTTGGGAAAGCAAATCTGAGCAGGACTTATACGCTTAATGGTGAGGTCCTAGGGAGTGTTGTTGAACAAAGAGACCTTAGAGTGCAGGTTCATAGCTCCTTGAAAGTGGAATCACAGGTAGATAGGATAGTGAAGAAGGCATTTGGTATGCTTTCCTCTAATGGTCAGAGTATTGAGTACAGGATTTGGGAGGTAATTTTGTGGCTGTACCAGACATTGGTTAGGCCACTGTTGGAATATTGCATGCAATTCTGGTCTCCTTCCTATTGGAAGGAGGTTGTGAAATTTGAAAGTGTTCAGAAAAGACTTACAAGGATGTTGCCAGGGTTGGAGGATTTGAGCTATAGGGAGAGGCTGAATAGGCTAGGACTGTTTTCTATGGAGTATCGGAGGCTGAGGGGTGACCTTATAGAGGTTTATAAAATCATGAGAGGCATGGATAGGATAAATAGACAAAGTCTTTTCCCTAGGGTGGGGGAGTCCAGAACTAGAGGGCATAGGTTTAGGTTGAGAGGGGAAAGATATAAAAGAGACCTAAGGGGCTACATTTTCACACAGAGGGTGGTACGTGTATGGAATGTGCTGCCAGAGGAAGTGGTGGAGGCTATTACAATTGCAACATTTAAAAGGCATCTGGATGGGTATATGAATAAGAAGGGTTTGGAGGGATATGGGCCAAGTGCTGGCAAGTGGGACTAGATTGGGTTGGAATATCTCATTGGTTTGGATGAGTTGGACCAAAGGGTCTGTTTCCGTGCTGTACATCTCTATGACTCATTGACTCAATGACACTAAATGCTGCCAGACCTGTTGACACATTTAGCTCACTCATCCTAACTCATTCACTCAGAATCATTGAATAATGCTGAATGGTAAATAAGAAAAGTTAATTATGTTTAGAATTACTGATAGAATATTGTATTTTTGGCTTCTGCCTCCAGCAGGATATTTGTACCTGATGCAATAATACTTATGAGTAATACTCTCATCAAATATCAGCCAATGTGGGTTATATAGTATTGAAAAATTAAATAGATTTTTACAGCTGCTGGCATATATATATATATATATATATATATATATATATGTATATTGCAGTCACAGGTACTTTAGTGTGTTCTTCACAGATGTAACGTGGTTGTCATTGGCTTAACTAACATTTATTGCCCACTCCATGTTGCCCTGGAGAAACTGGTAGTGAGTTGTTTTCTTGAAAACAGCAGCAGTTCATGTTCTGTAGGTGAGACTCAGAATGCCATTACGATAGGAGTTCCAAGATTTTGACCTAGTTACACGAATGGACTGCAAATATATTTCCAAGTCAGGATAGTAAATACTTTGGAAAGCAGATGGTGATGTTTCCATGTATCTGCTGCCAATGTCCTTCGAAATGGAAGAGATCATGGGTTGAGAAGATGCTGTCTAAGGAATCTTGGTGACTTTCTGTAGTGCATCTTGTAGGTAGTGCACACTGCTCTTGAGGGTCAGCGATGGAGTGAGTTGATGCTTGTGGATGTGCTGCCAATCAAGTGGTCTGCTTTATCCAAGATAGTTACAAGCTTCTTGAATGTTGTTGCAGCTGCACTGAATCGGGCAAAACACAAACTAACTACATAAACTAACTTGGCGAGGGCAGGTGGAGGAGTGGTGCAGGAGTGGGACCCAGAGAGAACTGGGGGAGGTGAACAGCTAAAATTGGAATGACAGCAAGTGACTCAGGAAACCATAAACATTATAGGCAATTTAAGACACAATGGAGTTTAGCAAGGTTGGATGATGTCTATTTTAATGTAAGAAGTCTACCAAACAAGGCAGATAAGTTGAAGGCACAAATTAAAACATGGGGATAATATGTCATTGCTAACATTAGTTGAGGGTTGGGCAGGACTAGTAGCTCAATATTCCAAGATACAGGGTCTTCAGGTGAGATGGGAAAGGAGGTAAAAAGGGATGAGATGCCACAATGTTGATCAAGGACTCTATTGCAGCAGTAAGGAGGAAGAGATATTAGAAGGACCCTCAAACAAAGTCATAGGGATGGAACTTAATAACCAAAAAGGATCGGCTGCATTACTGGGAGGCCCCTAACACTGAGAGAGAAATAGAAGGGCAGATCTGGAGGCAAATTTCAGGCAAGTAGAAAAGTTTGTTGGCAGAAGGGGATTTCAACTTCCCCAAGTTGGGGTAGTCACAGTATTAAAGGTTTAGAAGGAGTGAATTCTGAAGGTGAAAGTGAGGACATAGAAGACCCTGGAAGAGAGGACACGGTCCTGGATTTAAATTTGTAATAAAGCTGAGTAAGTGGTTGAAGTACCAAAGGGGGAGCAATTTGAAGACAGTAATTATAATTCTATAGATTCAAGATTGCTGTAGCAAAGGATACAAATGGGCCTAAAATCAAAGTTATAAATTGGAGGAAGGTTGATGTTTATAAGATCGGATATGGTTTGGCCAGAGTAGACTGGAAGCAGATTTGTCTCGGGACATTGGGATGTTTTCAGGAAAGAAATATGGAGAATATAGGGCCAGAATTTTCTAACAATGACAAAAGGAGAGAACATCAAATTCTATCAATTACGGGCATTGAGGAGTGTACTGCATTGGATTAAGAGAAAAGCTTAAGGCAAATATCGAGGGCTTAAAAAGGCAAAAACTCTAGTGGAGCATAGAACGTGCAAAAGGGAAGTTAAAAAGATTATGAGAACTAAAATGTGACATGAAAGGAGACTGGAAAGAACCTTTGGGTCAGTGTTCTCTAGTGAGAGGGACAACATGAGTATAGACATCAGAGAGGAGGTTTATGATACAATTAAGGAAGTTAGTATAGGTAGAGAAGAGGTTCTAAGTTGTCTAGGTGGTACACAAATTTCCAGGGCTGGGTGAAATGTATGGCAGGATGTTTAATGAGGTAGGGGAGGAAATAATATGGGCATTTGCAAAAAAAATTCAATTTCTTTCTGGCCACGAGAGAGGTGCCAGAAGATTGGAAGACAGTGATAGCCCTATATAGAGGTCTACAATGTGAAAACAGGCTCTTTGGTCCAACTTGTCCATGCTGTCCAATTTAACTAGCCCCATTTGCCTGCATTGGAGCCATATTCCTCCATCCATGTACCTGTCTAAATGTTTCTTAAATGATTAGATTGTACTCGCTTCCACCACTACCTCTGGCAGCCTGCTCCAGACACTCGCCACTCTCTTTGTAAAAAAATTGCCCCTCTGGACATTTTGAATCTCTCCCCACTCACCTTAAAGCCATGCCTTCTAGTTTTAGACTCTACCATGAGGAAAACTGCCCACTGTTTATCTTGGCTATCTTTCATGAATTTATACCCTTTTATAAGCTCTCTCCTCAGCCCCCTACACTCCAGGGAAAAATGTCTCAGCCTATCCAATCTCTCCTTATAATACAAGACTTCCAGGTAGTATCTTAGTAAATCTTTTTCTGTACTCCCTCTAGTTTAATAGCCCTGGTTTGCTGTTCCAAAATGCAATACTTTGTATTTATCTAAATTAAATTCCATCTTCTACTCCTCAGCCCACTGGTCCAGTTCATCAAATTTTCACTGCATTCTGAAATAACCGTCTTCACCATACATTATACCACCAATCTTTTCATTCACAAACGTACTTACCATATCTCCTAAATTCTTATCCAAATCCTTTATATAAATGACGAGTAGCAGTGGACCCAGCACCGAGCCCTGTGGCGTGCCTTCAGTCTGAACAGCAACCCTCTACTACCACCACCCTCTACATTCTACCATCAAGCCAATGTTGTATTCAATTGGCTAGCTCTGCCTGTATTCCATGAGATTTAACCTGACTCAACAACCTACCAAGCAGGTAAAAACAAGCACTGCAGATGCTGGAAACCAGAGTCGAGATTAGAGTGGTGCTGGAAAAGCACAGTAGGTCAGGCAGCATCCGAGGAGCAGGAAAATCCTAGATTAGAGTGGTGCTGGAAAAGCACAGCTGGATTTTCTTCCTCCTCAGATGCTGCCTGACCTGCTGTGCTTTTCCAGCACTACTTTAATCTAGAACCTACCAAGCAGTATGCTGTCAAAAACCTTGCTAAAGTCCATGTAATCAACATCTCCTGTACTACCCTCCTCTACTTTTTTGGTTCCCACTTCAAAAAACTCGATCAAATTCATGGGATACAATTTCCTATGCACAAAGCCATGTCAATGTTGTATCACTATTCAAGAAGTTTGCAAGAGATAAACCAGGAAACCACAGATTTATCAGTCTGTCCTCCGTGGTGGGACACTATTAAAAGCAATTCTAAAGTGCAGAATTAATCTGAATTTGGAGAGGCAGGGATAAGTCAGGAACAGTCAGTAGGGTTTTCTTAGGGTGATGTTATATCTGATTAATTTAAATATTTCAAAAATGACCAAATGTGTAGATGACAGCAATATTTTTGATGTAGTCTACTTGGATTTCAACAAAGCTTTTGATAAAGGTCCCAAATGGGAGATTGATAGAGAAGGTAAGACCCATGGATCCAAAGCAAGTCAGACAACTGGCTGAACTGGCTGAGTGGCAGGAAACAGAGGTTGATGGTTGAGGAATGTTTTTTGATTCAAATCTGTGTCCAATGGGGCCCCATGGGGTGTCACTATTCGGACCCTTGTTGCTTGTGGTCTGTATAAATGGTTTAGACTGGATAGGAGGAAGGTTGATCTGTAAGTTTGCAGGTGATACCAAAAGTGTTTAGATAGGAAGTAATGAGGAGGATAGCATTAGATTACAGGAGGATATTGATGGGCTGATCAATAACAAATGGAATTCGATCTGGCTAAATGTGAGAAGATGTCCTTGTGCAGGACAAATAAGGCAAGGGAATACTTCATTAATGATAGGACCCTTGGAAGTCCCTTTCATTTCTCTAGCAAAAGTTATGATAGTTATTGCCTCTCTTCCTTTATACCCTTTATATTTCATAATTTTAGATTATTCTTTGTGTCTTCAAATGTGAAGACTAATACAAAACATGTAATCAACTCCTCTGCCATTTCCTGGCTCCCCATAATTTTTCCCCAGCCTCCTTGTCTAAGGGGCTTTTGTTCATCTTGGCTTCTATCCTTGTTATTTACATGGCACAAGTCAGGCATGTGATAAAATACTCAACACAGAGTCATAGAGATTTACAAAATAGGGAAAGAAAAAGTGTACGTTGAAATGTTTGTTAAATGTTGAGGGTTTCGGGTTCTACCACTCACATAGGCAATGAGCTCCAGTTTGCCCCACCTGTGGGTGAAAACCAGCAGGAGGAAAGTGAGGACTGCAGATGCTGAAGATCAGAGTCAAAAAGTTTGATGTTGGAAAATCACTGCCAGTGCGGTAGCATCCGAGGAGCAGGAGATCGACGTTCTGAGTACATGCTTGAAAGAGCTTATGCATGAAATGTCGACTCTCCTGCTTCTCTGATACTGTTTGACCGGCTGTGCTCTTCCAACACCATGCTTTTTGATGGTGAAAAACATCATCTGATCCTCTCTAAACCTTCTGCCTCTTATCCTCAATATATGGCCTCAGTCATTAATCACTCCACCAAGGGAAGATGTTACTTCTTGTCTGCCTTATCTATGCTGCTCATAATTTAATCGAACTCAATCATGTCCCCCCCCAGTTGCCTCTACTCCAAGGAAAGCAATCCCAGGCTATCCAATTTCTCTTCATAGTGAAGCTATGGCAACTTCTTGGTAAATCTCCTCTGCACTCTCTCCAGTGTAATCACATCTTCCTTTTATGTGGATTGCAGAACTGCACTTAATACTTTAGCTGCTGCATAGCCAATTCTTTATACAGTTCTAGCATAACTTCTCTGAAATTAAACTGAATACCACAACTAATAAAAGCAAATATTCGTTATGCCTTCTTAACCACTTTATCTGCTTGTTTTGTTCCCTGGAAGGATGGGTGTTCTTGCACACCAAGGTCCCTCTGATCCTAAGTGTTCCTGATTTGTTGCTTTCCTTTGTTTCTTTTATTGTTCTGTTCTTCTATGTTTCCCCTTTTGCTTTTGTTTTTCCTGATTTTTCAATGTTGAATCCCCTTTATCAGATTTCAATCGTTTCAGTCTGTTCCTTTAAGGCATACAGATTCAGATACAGATCTTGAGCACCAGGATTAAGCCACTGGTATTCATGCCGAGTAAGGCATCACAGAGATTTCCTTGTGCCTTACCATCAAATCAGACAACCAAAATGGCCAACCTCTGCAGACAAGTAAACTTCCTTCATTTAGAAATGCACTTTTATTAGTTTAAGAAGTATTTATTCAATCAGGGAAGTTCTATATTTATGCTATTGGATCGGATTGCCATTTTCACTTTTAAATCGGGAACAAGCAGATAGTATTTATAAAAAAAAGAGTGGCAAGGCTTTTAGATTGACGTACTTACAGAAATTTTCTGTTGTTGTTGAGTTGATCTTCTGTTAGGTTTCCAACTGTCTACCATTCAGAGTTTAGATTCTTTTATAAATGGCTACTGCTGCTATCACTGTCCTGTCATGATAACCTTCCAACGTTTTGTGGATATTTTGCTGTCGGACGTTGTTGGACCTATTAAGATGATACTTATGTTAGTTCTCCTGAGGAACATACTAAAGACAGATTTAACAGCCATTTATGACAGCTCTTGGCACATGTGTATATATATTAGACACTTTAGTGTTTGAGGTACTATTAACTATTTTGATACTGACAGTTTTATATCTCCATTGGCACATCATGCTTCAATGGTCACAGTTAAGATGGAGACAGAGACCTTTACACCGTCAGGTGCTGACATGATGAGCATGTCTCTTAAAGTTATACTGCACATTAGTTATAAGATATAATTGTTAAATAATAATGTAATTAAATGTTTAAAATAAACTGAAAGACAGTATATATAACATTAACCTTTTAAAGAGACAGACAAGAAATAAAAAAATGCAATAAAGTACCTGAAAAATGCAAAAGAGGTTTCATCAAACTTACCTTACAGTTTAAATGCTTGTTCTTTTTGCTTCTTCTCTTAACAGTCGTTTTCAGCTCCTCTGGTGTCATTGGGATTGTAGTTACATTTTCATGTGTTGTTTTGAGTTCTACTAACCTTTTGAAAATGATGTGAGGCAATGTGGCCATGAAAAGACTAGCTGTAAAATGTGTTGCAGGCAAAAGCAACTTCTCCCTATGATTGCTGTTGGTCAGATTAGATCCGACAGTGTCTGGAATTTCTGGTTCTTGTTCAAGCTCATGTGAATTCACTGGAAGGCAGTTGTTACTTGTTGCCCTACGGACCATTCGTTTTATTGCGAGATTGTCAAAAAAAGACTGATCATATACTGACCTGCCCCACAAAAGCAACATTTAAAATCCATTATTGCAGTTAAATATCAAAGGCTTGAAGCTGTAGACACATTCAGCGATCCCGACAACAACCTCTTCACAGAATTTCACGTCAATGATGAAGTAAATGCCAGAATAGCTAAGACCTGGGTTGGCATTGAACAGCTATGAAAATCTTACTGGGAGCAAAGAGGAATTAGTCTGTCAATAAAGCTAATGCTGCAGAGCCGTTATCCTTCTTACTCCCTTGTATAGTCTGAGCCATGGATAAATTACATAGACATAGAATCTCTAAAGTATAGAAGCAAGCCATTTGGTCTATCAAGTCCACACCAGCCAAGAGCATTGCATCCCATCTCTGTAACCCTGCATTTCCGATGGCTAAGACCTAGCCCTTACATCCCTGCACACTATGGGCAAATTGGCATCGTCAATCCAGCTAACCTACACATGCAGACACACCAAGAATGGCAAACTTCTCACAGACAGCGGCCTGAGGCTGGGATCAAACCTAGGTCCTTGGTGCTGTAAGGCAGCAGTGCTAGCTACTGAACCACCTAGCCACCCTGGCAAGCAAGCAAGCTGCACTCTTTTCACACCATTGCTTGTGCAGGTATCTCAAGATTAAATAAGACAAGTTTCCCTCCTTGATCTAACTTCTTTCTTATCAGAACTTACATCACATCATGACTGTTTAAGATGGCAGCTTATTGCCACTGTCTAAAACTCAATTCACAATATATCAATCTTGGCGACATATGTATCTTGTAAATGAATAAAAGAAACTGCATTATCTGCTAGCACTGAAATAACAACACACATTTCAACAGACTATCATGTTCACTAGCTAATATCACTGTCTAAGGTTTGTTGCAATGCTCCAGTGAAGCTCAGTGCAAACTGGAAGAATAGCATCACATTTTCCATTTGGGAACTCTACAGCCTTCTGGGCTCAATATTGAGTTCAACGATTTTAGGGTTTGAAGCACCTTCTCCCATGTCCTTACCCCAACCCCCAGAGACGAGGCCTTGTTATCACACCGTCTGCTACTATATGCAACCCATTGTCAGCCACTAATAGTGCCCGTTAGTAGCTATTCATTATAACTCAGCTGCTAAACTGCACTGTGTTCAGCATTCTTACATGACAATCATTTTACACTTTTTAAAAATCAATTACAAGCACTGTGTAACTTATCAAACTCTCCTCTGAATTTCTAAACAGCTGTGTCATTTTAACTCATCATCCATGCTTACACCTCATATTGTGAGTCTGTCATTTATTTTGGACCACCTAAGTTTTGATAGATTTAAATAGAACAACAATACACAAGATTTGATCTGACCAAGGTTCTGTACAACTGAAGGATCATTTCCACACTTTTGTGTCCCAACCCTCTTGAAGCAGAAGTCAATATTGCATTTAACTTTTTTGATTACTTTGTGCACTTGTGTGTGGGCATTTATAGATTTCTATATCTGGACATAGAAATCTATTTGTTTCTCAACAATTACTAATCCTTTACTGTTAATAAAATATTTTGATATGTCAACTGAGCAAATAATCTCGACCTTCAACTCGATTTGTCACAGTTTTGAAACATGGCTGAGCTGAGGCCAGGAGTTGAGCAGAGGCTGGAAGTTGGAAGTCAGGATAGAAGGGAAAAAAAAGGACACAAGGAGAAATAAAAAGAATGTGTAGAGCCGTGGAGAATGCAGGGTACAGGGATAGGGTAGGGGGTTAGGTCTGGGTGGGATGCTTTTCAGAATTGCCTGTTTCCACTCTATGGGGATCCTATGATTCTACATCTGTGAAGCATTGAGGGAGAACACCTCTAAAGATGTCTTTTCCTGAAGAGGATTCTATCTCCTGTTTCATCGAATAAACTCATTTCATGGTATTACTTAAAGTTCACCGATAACAACAAGATACATCAACGTTTTATTTTAGTTTTTGCATGTGAGCGTTTGCTGTGTGCACATTAACGGTTGTATTTGACTGCCAAGCAATAATGACTGTAGTTCAAAAACAATTTATTCACTGTGAAGATTTTCTGATGTTTTTACAGTGTGAAATATGCAACATAAATGCAATATTTTTTCTTTTCACTAGATGCTGTAATCTAACAATGATTAATAACTTGCAGCAAGGCCAACCTGACTGATGCCAGCACAGCCCCATCCTTGCCAAGTTTAAGCACAGCTCCAATAAAGCTAACTTGATCTGATTTACAGGAGGCTGTCACTCCGTAACTAACATGCTCCAGTTTGAGCAAACCCTCAATAATGTCCTCATTTCTGGTCACTTAAATTTGTGGAAAATACTTACAGTCTGAAGAAGAAAATTTTGAGACTGAAGTGTCTGCGATTGAAGCTATGAAAGTGGACTAAGAAAAAAAACTAGGTGTCTCAGACTTTGAAATAAAACAAATTGAGGGAAACCAAGTATACAAAATAGCATAGAAAAGATACAGCCACCTTACTGCGTCAGGGTAAACTACAATAGTAAGAAATAAATATGAATTTGTCTTAGTGAGAAGGCAATTTAGTTTATGCATCAGGCAGAATTTCTTCACACACATCGGTAATCAACCCTTGGAAAAGATCAGTGAAGGTTGCTGTTGTTTTTTTAATCTTCCTGCTATTCCCTCAGGACAACAGCAGGTAGTCATTGAAGAATTCACAGCCTGGTTAGTAATCTGACTGGCTTTGCCATGTTTACATCAGTTCATGGGATAGTTAATCTCTCGATTCATTTATTTTAGAAAAAGGAAGAAGAGGCAAGAGAAAATAAAGGATTCAATTCTCAAGACAGTGCAGGAGTGAAGGGATTGGGAATATATACAGAAATCATTGAAGGTGCCTAAGACAGGTTGAGAAAGTGGCTTATAGAGTTGTAACAATGGGCTTAGAATATAAAAACAAAGACTTCATAACCTGGAACTGTTCTCCTCAGAGAAGAGAAGTTTAGGAGGAGATTTGATCAATATTACAAATTGTGAGTGGACTAAACAGTGTAAATGGGGAAAAGATGTACATCATTGGCTGAAGGGTCAAGAATCAAGATTGACGAAAAGGAGTTTAGTAACATGATGAAAAGCTTTCTTTTCAAATAGTTTGCAGTTAGGAGCCAGAATAGATTGCCTTTGAGTATCAGGAAAGTAGGTTTAATTGTGACCTCCACAACAGAATTGAATAATTATCTGAAGAGAAAATATTTGAAAGGCTATGGGACAAAGTTGGAGGACTGGGAATGGCTGAGATTCTCTTGCAGGGACACAAAGAGTCCAACAGTCTCCTTTTGTGCTGTAACCATTCTATGATTCTAATCCTAATCCTAATCAGGAATGGGAATTTACAATTTTTGACAAACTATAAAATTAATGACACTGGGGATATATGCTCTCCCACTTAGACCTATCCACTGGATGTCAAGACAGGGGTTAAATCTCGAGCTCTGGCCTTCACTAAGTCTAGAGTTTGCATTCTGAACTTGGAATGCTAAAACCTAGTTGATTTCTTCCGCTATTCGTAGTAGTCATGCAAGATCCAAATTGCATCGTTCTCCTATCTGCAGGTCCAACCTTCTTCTTGTACTGGTCATTATGAGAAACCCAAATACCACGGTTCTCAGCACACCTACAATTCAAACCAAGCTTACAATTTCAGACTTCTAACCAAAAACATCCTGATCACATTTTATGGGCTTAATCCCACCATTGACCCCAGTATCAGAGACCCAGCGAAATTTATCATTTATCCAATTTGCTCTTTCTCAGAGAGCTGTATTTTCC
Source organism: Chiloscyllium plagiosum (assembly GCF_037043375.1). Classification (NCBI taxonomy): domain Eukaryota; kingdom Metazoa; phylum Chordata; class Chondrichthyes; order Orectolobiformes; family Hemiscylliidae; genus Chiloscyllium; species Chiloscyllium plagiosum. The sequence continues at coordinate 126,145,547 of NW_028270142.1, read as the reverse complement.
CAGGCCATTGGAAATGGACTGGGGGCTGAGGGCAGGAAGGTTGGCACTAGGAAGTCATCAGGAACTGATCCTAACATTTACTATGCTGGTGTGACATAATGTTACTACTTCAATAATGGGTGACCAATGGATCCAGTTCAGGGTCACTTTCTTTTGCCTGAGGGCTCACCATCAGTTGGGCTACTGGAGCACTACAACCTCTGTCACCCAGTCATCCAATCACCTGGCTATCCTGGATAAATTCATTAGGTTATGACAATAAAACTAATTCAATTCCATGCAGGTTGTCAGCCATGATCTTATTGAATGGCAGAACAGGATCAAGGGGCCAAATGGCCAACTCTTGCTCCTAATTTGTACAATCATCTGTAACTTTATTCTTTTTCCATGCCTGATGTTTTCTCCTCTGCAATACTTATGTTGGAACATTTCTATTGCCAAGTTTTTGAACAATTGCTCCTCTCCCTCTGAAAATGAAACTGTTAAGAAGGAAAGATTTGAGAAAATAGAGCAATGTCTTCTCCGTCACGGAATGGCACAAATTCCAAGAGAGATTTCTTTTAAATCATGATGTGTATATAGAAAGGTTAGATGTAGAAATTATAGTTCTCTCTATCTATCAAAGTCCAAGTTCAAAACTTGGGCAACAAGCTTTCTTGAATGGCTGAAAAATCCTTTAGCAATGTGTGGGAATATATGTAAAATAAATATTAAATATTTATTAGTATTAAGCTCTTAATAATATATGGAGGCTCTTTTGCCTCCTGATTAAAGTGACCATGAGATTTCCTAATGCTGGAGGACACCCAACAGAGGCCTTGTAGGCTTGATCTGAAGTTTATCTTTGTAGAGCAGTGACCAGCTACAAAATCCTTCTTTCTAATGTTCCCTCCTGACTGCCTTCTCTCCAACCTCAGCCCATTTACCAGATTACTTTTGAGTGTCCCGATGTCCATATACTTAAAACCAGTAAGCTCCGTCCTGATTCCTCTTTCGTGTGGATCACTGACGCATGGGATATGAAGGAAACTGAAGTGTAGTCATGATTGGAACCAGGATAAGTGGATCTCATTGACACTGACATCTTTGATTGGGATTGTTAACCAAGGCCTATCATGAAGCCTTGGCTGACAGATATAAACAAGAGATTCAGAAGGTCTCCTCAGTTGAGGGACTGGCTTTGAGCTGGCTGGTCACAGCCCATGTATAGTACACACGTAAATAAAGGGTGACATGATGAAGGGATACCGGCCTGTATGCAGTTATTCTACTAAGAATTAAAAATTAACAAGGAATCTAACTGCAGCTCTCAGGCAGACTATTCACACACTTCCTACACGGGAGGTAAAATGTCACTTTCTGCTTTTATTTAGAGTCGATTTAACATTAATGGACATTCCACCCTCTCATTAGAAAGAATTGGCTCAACGCGAGGACCACCACACCTCAGATGAGGGGCAAAATTGAGAAGGAGAGTCCTTCCTGGTAACCTCAGACAGCGCATGCATAGAACCCACACTAATGATACTACTCCACCTTAAAATACCAGCTAAACAACCCCTGGTAGAGTATTATTACAGATACTGAAGTACATAATCAAACTGTTACAAGTCTGAAGTATACTCTTAATCTGATATAACATTGGTGCATATTATAGCATGGCAGTAGCAGAATATACTCTTAACCTGGTATCTATTTCTACAGGCTTTAGGTCTGACGGAATCAAGGGGTATATGCTCTACAGCAATAAAGGGACACAAGAGATTTCTCACTCTCCCTGGTATGCTTTTGAATTGTTTACTTCCACATTCCAGATGTTGATCATTCCAATGCAATTGTCTTGAATTCAGAGTATTCTAGAAGATTTGTAGCTCAGGTTGTGAATGAAGTTCTGGATCAGGTTATGAGTGAAGTTCCTCCGCCTCCGCCTCTGCCGTATCTGCTCCCAGGAGGACCAGTTCCACCATAGAACACACCAGATGGCCTCTTTCTTTAGAGACTGCAATTTCCCTTCCCATGTGGTTAAAGATGCACTCCAACGCATCTCGTCCACATCCCGCACCTCTGCCCTCAGACCCCACCCCTCCAACCGTAACAAGGACAGAATGCCCCTGGTGCTCACCTTCCACCCTACAAACCTCCGCATAAACCAAATCATCCGCCGACATTTCCGCCACCTCCAAAAAGACCCCACCACCAGGGATATATTTCCCTCCCCACCCCTTTCCGCCTTCCACAAAGACCGTTCCCTCCGTGACTACCTGGTCAGATCCACGCCCCCCTACAACCCACCTTCCCATCCTGGCACTTTCCCCTGCCACCGCAGGAACTATAAAACTTGTGCCCACACCTCCTCCCTCACCTCTATCCAAGGCCCTAAAGGAGCCTTCCACATCCATCGAAGTTTTACCTGCACATCCACTAATATCATTTATTGTATCCGTTGCTCCCGATGCGGTCTCCTCTACATTGGGGAAACTGGGCGCCTCCTAGCAGAGCACTTTAGGGAACATCTCTGAGACACCCGCACCAATCAACCAAACTGCCCCGTGGCCCAATATTTCAACTCCCCCTCCCACTCTGCCGAGGACATGGAGGTCCAGGGCCTCCTTCACCACCAGACGCCTGGAGGAAGAATGCCTCATCTTCCGCCTCGGAACACTTCAACCCCAGAGCATCAATATGGACTTCAACAGCTTCCTCATTTCCCCTTCCCCCACCTCATCCTAGTTTCAAACTTCCAGCCAGCTCTGCACTGTCCCCTTGACTTGTCCGGACTTGTCCGACCTGCCTAGCTCCTTTTCCACCTATCCACTCCACCCTCTCTTCCCTGACCTATCACCTTCATCTCCTCCCCCACTCACCTATTGTACTCTATGCTACTTTCTCCCCACCCCCACCCTCCTCTAGCTTAGCTCTCCACGCTTCAGGCTCTCTGCCTTTATGCCTGAAACGTCGATTTTGCTGCTCGTCGGATGCTGCCTGAATTGCTGTGCTCTTCCAGCACCACTGATCCAGAATCTGGTTTCCAGCATCTGCAGTCATTGTTTTTACCTTATGAATGAAGTTGTTGACTTGCTCACTGAGCTGTTAAGTTTGTTTGCAAACATTTCATCATCATTCGAGGTAATGTCATCAGTGCACCTCTGGTGAAGCATTGGTGTTCTGTCCTGTTCGCTATTTATGTATCTGGTTCTGCTGGGTTGATGGTATCATTTCTGGTTTTTTGCTGCTTCTGTTTCTTAGTGATTTGTATATGGGGTCCAACTCTACATGTTTGTTAATGGAATTTTGGGTTGAGTGCCAGGCTCCCATGAATTCCCATGCATGTCTCTGTTTGGCTTGTCCTAGGATGGATACATTGTCTCAGTTGAATTGGTGTCCTTCATTCGCCTTTGTAAAGTGATACAAGTGACAGGTTGTTATGTCTCTTGGTGTCTAGTTGGTGTTCATGTACCTTGGTGGCTAATTTCCAGAGCAGCATCAGAATATGCGACTGGCGACTGACTGTGTGGAGTTTGCACGTTCTCCCCGTGTCTGCGTGGGTTTCCTCCGGGTGCTCCGGTTTCCTCCCACAGTCCAAAGATGTGCAGGTCAGGTGAATTGGCCATGCTAAATTGCCTGTAGTGTTAGGTAAGGGGTAAATGTAGGGGTATGGGTGGGTTGCGCTTCGGCGGGTCGGTGTGGACTTGTTGGGCCGAAGGGCCTGTTTCCACACTGTAAGTAATCTAATCTAATCTAATCTAGTCTAATCTAATCTAATATTGTTCAAGAGAGCCACAACACACTGCAGCACCCCGAAGCTGGACAAAGCAGAAGAAGAACACCTACACGATATCTTCAGAAACAACGGTTACTCAAAAAGCATAGTCTGACAATATCTACATGACAGACCACAACAGAAAGACACAATACACCCAGATACACCAGCCACACTGGCATACATTAAGGACATATCAGAAATGACCACCAGACTACTCCAACCCTGGTTACATGGTAGTAGTATGTTATGGAGTAGTCCGGCAACTACTAACAAGTATAAAGAATTCTATACCCACAACCAACAGGCCCAACACTTTATACAATATACCACGTAAAGACTGCCAAAAAACTACCTCGGGAAAAAGGAAGGAAATTAGCCACCAGGGTACATGAGCACCAAATGGCCACCAAGAGTCATGACCAGCTATCATTTGTATCCATACATAGAACAATGAAGAACACCAATTTGACTGGGACAATGTATCCATTCTGCCAAGCAAGGCAAGCCAAACAGAGACATGCATGGGAATTCATGGATGCTTGGCACTCAACCCAGAACTTCATTAACAAACATGTACGTTTGGAGCCATGTACCAACCATTAAGAAACAACCAGCGACAAAACCGGAAATGATACCATCAACTCTGAAGAACTTACCAGCTCAACGAGCAAATCAACAAACTCATTTGTCTTGAATGGCTGTACTTTGGGAGAATCATTCTGTTTTGTTTTAATTTACAAACAAAAATAAACAATCAATGAAGGGATAGATTTCTTGTAGCCTGCTGGGCCTCTTGTCAAACTACTTATTGTCAGTTGAAGCCAGGGAGTAATTCCACCATGACCTGAGAGAATTAAACTGCCACACAGAATCATCTCTGACACATTTATGCTTATTAATTGTTCTGTACAAGTTGCATGTTGTTCACTAATATTTTTCCAAAATCAAGCTGGCTCACATTTAAAGTTTAAAATAATCCATGTGAGGATGATAGCTCACATCTTCTAATGCAAATAAATTATTAAAGCTGTTGAAAGTCAGTCACAGTGGACAATCTTTCCTCAAGGAGAAAGTGAGGTCTGCAGATGCTGGAGATCAAAGTTGAAACTTTATTGCTGGAACAGCACAGCAGGTCAGGCAGCATCCAGGGAACAGGAGAGTCGACGTTTCGGGCACAGGCCCTTCTTCAAGAAGGGCCTGTGCCCGAAACGTCGACTCTCCTGTTCCCTGGATGCTGCCTGACCTGCTGTGCTGTTCTAGCAATAAAGTTTCAACAATCTTTCCTCAGCCCTGGCTGTATACAAATGAAAGATTAACACATTCATTTTTCTGGGGGGGGGGGGGGGGGGGGGGTGAATGCTTTCAGCAAAGTAGTTCTGAGTGCCTGTAATGTCCCACAGCTTTGAAAACACTGCTCACAGATTAGGCAAGAAATGTTGTTTTTCCTCCCATAAAATAAAATACTTTGACAAGAGAGTTCTGTCCCTTTCTCTCCCCCCAAAAAAGGCTTCCATTTGTTGTGTCCACCAGCTATCCCATTATTACCGTCTCTACCATTCCTCCACCCTGAAAATGATTTTAGCTTTGGAAAGGAATCTGTTTAACAGACAGTCATATCTGTGAGTACCAGGTCTAAAGGAGTCTGTCAGAGAAAAATTAAAATCCAAGCCACTGCCAATTTTCTATTGCCTCTATTATCCAGATGTCCGTGTTTTACTTTGAATTGTCAGTTTTAATTTAAAATGTGACGTGTGAGGCCAGACTTTCTAAAATTAGTGATATGTGATTTGAGCTGAATCTGACAGAGGATTAAAAATTTCAGGAATCTCTAGAATATTCTGAAAAGTGATGGCAGACAATGAGCTCTGAAACTTTAAAGCATAATCATCAGTTTGAAATGCCTAAATCTTTAATAACTCAGCTTAAACTTAATCCATCATTAAATTATTTTTCTGAGGGTTACTTTTTTGCTTTAAAGATACCAAATGTTATTTGATATAAATGTTAAAAAATGAATACCACACAGCTTACTTTGGTGATCATGGATAGTGCCTGCTTATATTGTTCTCAAGTCCATTAGCACCTAATGCAGTTTCAATATGGTTTCCTTGAAGAAACATTGTGAACTGAATAGCTCATCCTTTTGAGAAAGGAAAGTAGAACAGGCTGGATATGCTACATATTTGATCATCTTTCTTCTATATTTTGATTACAAGATGCCAAACTCTTCTGTTATGTAGTAATTCAGTTGGCATTCAACAAGGTTGAACTGTTTAACCTTTTTGAAAGCAGCATTTGGAGGCTATTTTGGTCAAATAAGTGATTGTTTCATGCAGTTTCTTAATGACATTTCTACACCATTGGTCAAACTGGAAAACCTAATTTGCCTCTGAGGAGTTTAATTGTGGTAATTTAGAATTCGGTCAATCGTGTTGTAAGGTACTGATCCATTTGTTTTAATACCAGGATTCCAACCATTTCAGACTGCAGTATTTCATAGTCTATTGTAACAACAATTTAGAGAAGGCAACATACAAATGAAGGGATGCAAGCTGCAATTTAGACCATTGTAGCACTGCTGGTTCCAATGCTTTGAGAGCCTAGAGTTGCAGGGGAAAAATCATATCAATGAATTTGATTGAATTTTTTTAAGGAGGTGACTAGGTCTGTAGATGAGGGTAATGCAGGTGATGCAATCTGCATGGACTTCAGTCAGGCTTTTGACAAGATCTCACATGGCAGACAAATTAAGAAGCTAAGACTTTGTGGAGATCAGGGCAGTTTGGAAAATTCTGGGAGAACTAACAAGGCAGAGGAGTACGTGCTGAGTGGTAGTATCTTGAGAGGTACAGAGGATGATAGGGACCTTATTGTGCATATAGATCCTTGAAGGCAGCAAGACAGGAAGATAAGGTGGTTAAGAAAGGAAATGGGGCACTACCTTTATTAGTCATGGCATTGAATACAAGAGCAAAGTGGTTATGATGGAGCTACATATTATATTAAACCACAGTTGTAGTACAGTGCAGTTCTGGTTGTCACACTATAGGAAGGACGTGATTGCAATGTAGAGGGTGCCAAGGAGTTTGGAGCCTGACACTTGCCACTCTGTGACACTGACAACAGAGTCTGGACAATTCTACAATGTGACATCACACTGCCTTCTCAGCTTCACTCCTGCTCTTATCAATGGTGACCCTCAGGTTAAACTCATCACTAGTATCTGTAACGAGAGAACAGCCTGTGGGGCAATGGTGATGTTTGTTTTCATTTTACACTTCCGTGACAATGTTATGATCTTTGTTTGCAGTAGATTTCTTCTCTATATCCTCTGCAGTGGAATTAGTATGTGCCCTGTCTTCCAGTGAGCTAGCTTGTGAACTGGCATGTCTCCCTGGTCTGGCAGCTCACTCATAGCCTTTGAATCACCTCATGCCAATTCTGTCTCTACCTTTCCCACTAAAATATGTACAACGTCTACATCAGAGTTGATGTCTGTGGGATAAAGTGAGAATGCTTCTTTATCAGCTGCATTTTTCTTGATATTCACTCATGGAATCTGGGCTTCATTGGTGGGCCAGTATTTATTACCTGGTTGGCCTAGAGAAGGTGAAGGTGAGCTGCCTTCTTGGACAGCTGCAGTCTATATGCTGTTGGTAGACCCAAAATGCCATTAGAGAGGGAATTCAGAGTCTTTTACCCAGCAACACTGAAGGAAAAGCAATATATTTCCAAGTCAGGATTGTGAGTGATTTGGAGGAGAGCTTACAGGTACTGCTGTTCCCATGTATCTGCTGCCCTTGAACTTCTAGATGGAAGTAGTTGTGAGTTTGGAAAATGCTGTCAGATGATCTTAGGTGAATTTTTTCAGTGCACCTTCTAGATTATATGCCCTGGTGCTATTGAGGAGTGATGGAGGGAGTGGATGTTTGTGGACTTGGTGCCAATCAAGTGAGCTGCTTTGTTCTGGATGGTGTCAAGCTTCTTGAATGTTGTTGGAGCTGCATTCATCCAGGCAACTGGCGAGTATTCCATCACACTCCTGACTTGTGCCTTTTAGATAGTGGACAGGCTTTCAGGAGACAGAAGATGAGTTACTTGCCGCAGTGTTCCTAGCCTCTGATTCATTCTGTAGCCATTATGTATATGTGGTGAGTCTGGTTGAATTTCTGATCAATGATAACTCGCAGGATGTTGATAGTGGGGACTCATTGATGGCAACACCACTGAATGTCAAGGGGCAGTGATTAGTTTGTGTCTTATTGGTGATGGTCATTGCCTGGCATTTGTGTGACATGAACGTTACTTGTTACTTGTCAGCCTAAGTCTGGATATTGTCAAAATCTTGTTTCATTTGGACACGGGCTGCTTCAGTATCTGAGGAGTTTCGAATGGCACTGAACAATGTGCAATCATCAGCAAGCATCTCTATTTTGGACCTTATAATGAGGGAAGGTCATTGATGAAGCAGCTGAAGATGGTTGGGCCTAAGACACTACCCTGAGATGTCCTGGAGCTAAGATGACTGACATCCATCAACTACGACCATCTTCCTGTGTGTCAGGTATGACTCTAACCACTGGAGAGTTTGCCTCCTCATTCCCATTTTTGCTAGGGTTCCTTGATCGAGAGTGTGGCACTAGAAAAGTATAACAGGTCAGGCAGCATCCAAGGAGCAGGAGAATCGATGTTTCAAGAATAAGCCCTTCATCAGGATTCCTGACCTGCACCATATTCTCGAATCTGATCTCCAGCACCTCCAGTGCTTACTTTCTCCTAGGGCTCCTTGATGCCTTGCTTGGGTTGAATACAGCCTTGATGTCAAGGCTTGATGTCACTCTCACCTCACCTCTGGAATTCATGTTTGGATCAAGATCAGGAGCTGAGTGGCCCTGGCAAAACCCAAACTGGGCATCACTGAGCAGGGCATTGTTGCTTGATAACACTGTTGATGAAACCTTCCATCACTTTATTGATGATTGAGAATAGAATGTGGATCGTTTGGTTCTATTGTGGTCCTTCAGCCTCAAGCCGTCCTAACTGACCCAGCAGCAAGTCTTAAAAATTTGAAGGTATAAGTATGGAAGGGAAAATTAGGTTGAGGGAAGTTATGGTGTGGCGGTTAGAAAACAAAAGATGCACGACTCAAATGCTTCATATCAGATTCTAAGATATGGAGTCCATTGATGAGAATGGATTTTTGTTCAGAGATTGCCTGAATCTTCTATGGCTGGTATAATGATACATGACATTTCCAAAACACTAACCCTCAACATCCATTACTCAACTGGCTGTAGGACTCAGTTCTTGTGATAGAGGTGGATATCCCTCTGTTTCATGTAAGTGTTCCAAATTTAAGAATTTAAGATTAACAGCCAGCTTCTACTGAGAAGTCATTGTGGACTTGTAGTGGCCTTGATTTTTGTTCAAGGTCACCCTTCTACAAAGAAAAATTCACATTTTTGACCTCTGAAAGTCTATGTCCTGCCCATACTTTCACAGGCCTTGCACCTCCAGAATTCAAATGATGCTAATGATGGGAAAAACACTTTAATGTGCCAACATTCTGAGCCATTGGGGCCAGAACTCAAAATATTATGAAGGCCAAATCTATCAAGAACAGAGCTGGGTAGTTGTGTTCATTCTTGACCCATGCCAAATCCTCTGTTTGATGTGGTAGGGGCAGGATGTAGAATGCAGACAGACAGCATATTGCCGAGCAAGCTGTAATAATCCATTTTTTTATGAACTTGTATGTCCTACATTCCAACAGAACAAATGGCCAACTGTCAATGGATCACCTTTCAAAAAACAAATCACCAATAAAAATAGCCTTGTCATTATTAAGACATTGCCATTTTAATTCGCGTGATTAGATTAGATTACATTACCGTGTGGAAACAGGCCCTTCGGCCCAACAAGTCCACACCGACCTGCCGAAGCGCAACCCACCCATACCCCTACATTTACCCCTTCACCTAACACTACGGGCAATTTAGCATGGCCAATTTGCCTAACCTGCACATTTTTTGGATTGTGGGAGGAAACCGGAGCACCCGGAGGAAGCCCACGCAGGCACGGGGAGAATGTGCAAACTCCACACAGTCAGTCGCCTGAGGCGGGAATTGAACCCGGGTCTCTGGCGCTGTGAGGCAACAGTGCTAACCACTGTGCCACCGTGCCGCCCAACCTTTTTACACCAGAGTTTGTTTTGGGCAGAGGTTCCACTCATTCCACTGGTGAATGCCATCTTGGAAAATGATATGATGCATTGCCTAACATTGGGAAATGGAAACAGGACATTCTGGTCCCCAAATAAAATGAAGCTGGGTGCTCTTTGAGGTGGGCATTGTTGCCACTGCATCTAGTAGAGCAACTGTGGCTCAGTCCAAAGTGAATAGAATTCCAATAAAATGGAATTTGCATCCTTTTTGCATTCTCTGCTTGAATAGGTAGGTCAGCAGTAGAAAAGCAAGATCAAACTGTGTGAGACCAAATAGACATTTTTTTATGAGTATATAGTTGAGAAGAAAGCAGTTGGGACTAGTTTAGTTTGAGATTATTTTCAGCAAGGTAAGGTTGGACTGAAGGGCCTGCTTTTGTGCTGTATGACTTAATGTCTCTGTGACTTTATGACAAATGTGAAATGAATGAGAATTTTAATTCATATTTACTGAATTTCCAGCAGTTGTTGGTAACACTGAGTTTGATCGACCAGAAAAGGAAGTCATTGTTGGAAAATAGTTAGGGAGACCGGAGGTCTGGGTGTCGTTGCTCAAAATGTCAGCATTTGTTTGAAACAATTAACAATAGATATCCATTTAAAAAGCCCTTTGGAATTAAGCAGTAGAGGTACCTCAAAGCAGTTCACACAATAAATTACTTTTTAAAGTGCTAAAACCGATATGTAGACATTGCATCTTCTGAGATAAGTGTTTCTTAATATACACTGCATCAATATTGGATTAGATATTCTTCTGTTACAGTAGTGTAAGTGATATCTTAGGAATTTGTTAATACAGATGTCATCCTGCCTTTGGGTCTGCTGAACAGGTTGTAAGATAGACCTTGACAGACTGTTTTATTTTCTTTTGCCATTTGTTACATAATACACTGTTCCCTGCCACAAACTTAATTTCTAAAGGATGTCTTATTCAAAGCACATTGTGGCAGTGCTAATTATTACAGAGGTCCCTAGGGCATGTAAGTGCCTAATTGTATGACTGTATCATGAAATTGAAAGAAATTAATTCAAACAATTACAGACTAGCTGGTGATGAACAGTCCTCACTGCAACCAACTTTAAAGGAGGCTCTTTGGATAACAGAAGGCATGGACCACACAGGATTTCTCAGCAATCCGCTCAATAGTTTAATTAGAAGTGAACCAAACTGTGGCAGCAAAATGCTGCCTTTTATTACATTCCCATTTGCCTTGCCAGTAACATCTTCTGAACTTTTCCCGTTGTGTTCCTCCCAGTGTTTCACATGATCAAACAATAATGATTTCCAGAGCTAATTTGTTTCTTTTATAATCTTTCTCTTTTCTTCCAGTAGATGCTGAGCTGAGTCTCAGGACTGACAGTTCCCCAGGTCCTCACTAAACAGGCTATTCTTTAAACATGAGTTTGATCAGAGAGTGCCACCAGGCTCCTCAGAGCAGAGCTGATTATCGCCAACTCTATCTTCATCAAATATAATTTATCTAGATGTGCTCTTAAGTTTCTCTGAACTAGGTACACCAACTGACTGACCTAATGATTCACTGATTGATTCCTGATGAAGGACTTTTGCCCGCAACGTCAATTTTCCTGCTCCTCAGATGCTGCCTGACCGGCTGTGCTTTTCCAGCACCACACTCTTGACTCTCCTAGTCGCTATCCTAGGAGCACAGGAGACAGTTTTATACTAAATGCTGCCTTGGTTAAGCTCAGTGAACAGAGAAGCGCCACAAAGCCTTGGACTCTCCAGCCTATGACTATGATATTTAGGAGTAGATGTAGGCTATTTGGCCCATCAAGTCCATTCCATTATTCAATGAGAACATGGCTGATCTGATAATCCCCAACTCCACTTTACTGCTTTATTCACACAACCCTCGATTCCTTTCTGTGGTTGAAAGTCTGGCTCAGCTTTGAATATTAATGAATTAATTAACTAATCTCAAAAGCTATCTGTGGTAAAGGATTCCATGAATGCATTACCCACGAAGAGAGGAAATTCTTCCTCATGTAAATAAAAGAAAGAATTGCTGATGCTGGAAATCCGAAACAAAGAGAAAAGTTGGTCAAAAAGTTTTGGCAGCATCTTTGGAGTGAAAACAGAGTTAACATTTTGGGTCAAGTGACCCTTCTGTGGGATTTATTTCAAATTCTTTCTCATCTCTGTCTTAAATGGGTGACACCTTACTCTGAGTTTATGTTCTCTGGTCCAAGATCCTCCCACAAGGGGAAACAACTTTTCTGCATCTGTCCTGTCAAGCCCTCTAAAAGTCTTTTGCTTCACTAAGGTCTCTTCTCATTTTCCTGAACTCCAATGAGCACATGTCCAACCTACTCAACTTCTCCTCAAAGAAAAATGCCTCCTGTTAGGGCAAAAACAAAACAAAAGCTATGAAAAGTAAACTTAATAAGGAGACGGCTGTCATTTTGAAAGTTAAAAATCACACAACACCAGATTATAGTCCAACAGGTTTATTTGGAAGCACTAGATTTTGGAACGCTGCTCCTTCATCAGGTGTTCAGTAGCGCTCCGAAAGCTAGTGACAATAGACAATAGACAATAGATGCAGGAGTAGGCCATTCAGCCCTTCGAGCATGCACCGCCATTCAACATGATCATGGCTGACTATTCCTAATCAGTATCCTGTTCCTGCCTTATCTCCATAACTCTTGATTCCACTATCTTTGAGAGCTCTATCCAACTCTTTCTTAAATGAATCCAGAGGCTGGACCTCCACTGCCCTCTGGGGCAGAGCATTCCACACAGCCACCACTCTCTGGGTGAAGAAGTTTCTCCTCATCTCTGTCCTAAATGGTCTACCCCATATTTTTAAGCTGTGTCCTCTGGTCCGGCACTCACCCATCAGCGGAAACATGATTCCTGCTGCCAGAGTGTCCAATCCTTTCATAATCTTATACGTCTCAATCAGATCCCCTCTCAGTCTTCTAAACTCAAGGGTATACAATCCCAGTCGCTTCAGTCTTTCAGTGTAAGGTAATCCTGCCATTCCAGGAATTGACCTCATGAACCTACGCTGCACTCCCTCAATAGCCAGAATATCTTTCCTCAAATTTGGAGACCAGAACTGCACACAGTACTCCAGGTGTGGTCTCACCAGGGCCCTGTACAGCTGCAGAAGGACCTCTTTGCTTCTATACTCAATTCCTCTTGTTATGAAGGCCAGCATGCTATTAGCCTTCTTCACTACCTGCTGTACCTGCATGCTTGCCTTCATTGACTGGTGTACAAGAACACCCACATCTCTCTGTACTGCCCCTTTACCTAAATTGATTCCATTGAGGTAGTAATCTGCCTTCCTGTTCTTGCCACCAAAATGGATAACCATACATTTATCCGCTTTAAATTGCATCTGCCATGCATCTGACCACTCACCTAACTTGTCCAGGTCACCCTGTAATCTCCTAACATCCTCATCACATTTCACCCTGTCACCCAGCTTTGTATCATCAGCAAATTTGCTAATGTTATTGCTGATACCATCTTCTATATCATTAACATATATTGTAAAAAGCTGCGGTCCCAGCACGGATCCCTGCGGTACCCCACTGGTCACTGCCTGCCATTCCGAAATGGAGCCGTTTATCACTACCCTTTGTTTCCTATCAGCCAACCAATTTTCAATCCAATCTAGTACTTTGCCCCCAATACCATGCGCCCTAATTTTACTCAGTAACCTCCTGTGTGGGACTTTATCAAAAGCTTTCTGAAAATCCAGGTACACTACATCTACTGGATCTCCCTCGTCCAACTTCAGAGTTACATCCTCAAAAAATTCAAGAAGATAACTCAAACATGATTTCCCCTTCATAAATCCATGCTGACTCTGTCCTATCCTGTTACTACTATCCAGATGTGCAGTAATTTCATCTTTTATAATAGACTCCAGCATCTTTCCCACCACTGAGGTCAGACTAACTGGTCTATAATTTCCTGCTTTCTCTCTCCCACCTTTCTTAAAAAGTGGTATAACATTAGCCACCCTCCAATCCTCAGGAACCGACCCCGAATCTATCGAACTCTGGAAAATAATCACCAAAGCATCCACAATTTCCCGAGCCACCTCTTCAGTACCCTGGGATGCAGACCATCAGGTCCCAGAGACTTATCAACCTTCAGACCTAACAGTCTCTCTAACACCAATTCCTGGCAAATATAAATTCCCTTAAGTTCAGGTCCTTCAGCTACTGTTACCTCAGGGAGATTGCTTGTGTCTTCCCCAGTGAACACAAATCTGAAGTACCCATTTAATTCCTCTGCCATTTCCTTGTTCCCCGTAATATATTCCCCTGTTTCTGTCTTCAACGGCGCAATTTTAGTCCTAACCATTTTTTTGCCTTGCACATACCTAAAAAAGCTTTTACTATCCTCTTTTATATTATTGGCCAATTTACCTTCGTACCTCATTTTTCCACTGCGTATTTCCTTCTTAGTAATCCTCTGTTGATCTTTAAAAGCTTCCCAGTCCTCAGTTTTCCCACTTACCTTTGCTATGTTATACTTTTTCTCTTTTAACTTTATATGTTTCTTAACTTCCCTCGTCAGCCACGGCCGCCCATGCCTCCTCCTGGGATCTTTCTTCCTTTTTGGAATGAACTGATCCTGCAACTTCTGCATTATACACAGAAATATCCGCCGGTGTTCCTCCACGGTCATCCCTGCTAAGGTATCGCACCATTGAACTTTGGCCAGCTCCTCCCTCATAGCTCCATAGTTCCCTTTATTCAACAGAAGTACTGTCACTTCTGACTGTACCCTCTCCCTCTCAAATTGCAGATTGAATCTTAATGTATTATGGTCACTACTTCCCAATGGCTCCTTCACTTCGAGGTCTCTGACCAATTCTGGTTCGTTACACAATACCAGATCCAGAATTGCCTTCTCCCTGGTCGGCTCCAGCACCAGCTGCTCTAAGAATCCATCTCTGAGGCACTCCACAAAGTCTCTTTCTTGAGGTCCAATACCATCCTGATTCTCCCAGTCTACCTGCATGTTAAAATCCCCCATAACAACTGTAGTAACATCTTTACGACAGGCCAATTTCAGCTCCTGATTCAACTTACATCCAACATCCAGACTACTGTTTGGGGGCCTGTAGATGACTCCCAAGAGGGTCTTTTTACCCTTAGTAATTCGCAGCTCTATCCACACTGACTCTACATCCCCTGACTCTAGGTCCCCCCGCGCAAGGGACTGAATATCCTCCCTTACCAACAAGGCCACCCCACCCCCTCTGCCCGTCAGTCTGTCCTTACGATAGCATGTGTAGCCTTGAATATTCATTTCCCAGGCCCTGTCCACTTGAAGCCACGTCTCAGTTATCCCCACCATATTGTATCTGCCAATTTCCAAAGGAGGCTCAAGCTCATCCATCTTATGTCTAATGCTTCGTGCATTCATGTATAGTATTTTTAATTTGTTACTGCTCTCACCCTTCCCATCAACCCCTATTTCACTCAACCTTACAGCATGATCCCTTTGAGTTTTCTGCCTCATTGATACAGTTGTCTTTCTTGACTTCTCTTGTTCTAACTGTCCCTTCAATTTCCTTTTTAAATATCCAGTTTGTCCCCTCCCCCCGGCTACTTAGTTTAAGTGTAGCGGTGCTGCAGTAGAAAACCTGCCTGCCAGAATGCTGGTCTCTAACCTATTAAGGTGCAAACCGTCTCTCTTGTAGAATTTATGCTTACCACAAAATATACCTCAGTGATCCAAGAACTTAAATCCTTGCTTCCTGCACCAGTTCCCCAATCACATGTTCAAGTCCATTATCTCCCTGTTTCTGGCCACACTAGCCCGAGGAACTGGAAGCAAACCGGCGATATCCACCCTGGACGACCTGCTTTTCAGCCTTCTTCCTAATCCTCCGAAGTCTCGCTGTAGTATGTTCCTCCTCTTCTTCCCGACATCATTTGTGCCGACATGTACTACCACCTCTGGCTCTTCACCCTCGTCCTTGAGGATTTCCTGAACTCTGTCCGCGATGTCTTTCACCCTGGCACCAGAAAGGCAACACACCATCCTTAAATACCGTCTGCTGCCACAAAAACCCCGGTCAGTTCCTCTCACATTGGAGTCCCCTATTACCACGGCTTTGTGCGATGTCCGACTCTTCCGCTCTGCCTCTGCGCCAACTTTTGATTGACAGACCTGGTCGCCTTGCGAACTGGCAGTGTCATCAGTCTCTACTGTTTCCAAAAGCTTCAACTTGTTCCTGACAGGTACTTCTCCCGGGGTCTCTTGCACCTGTCTCCTCTCTGCCTTCCTCATCGTCTGCTCTCTTCTGCTCTCTTCTGGCATGATTGGTGTAATAACCTCGCTGAAGGTCTTGTCCAGAAAGATCTCGTTCTCTCGGATGAGCCTAAGGTCCTCGAGTTCTTTCATCAGCGCTGCAATATGCTCGGTCAATAGCTGAATGTGCATCCACTTTCCACACATATTCGAGCCAGACACACCAGAGTCATTGACCTCCCACATCAAGCACGTAGCACACTGAACCAGCTTGGCAGTCATGTCTTCACAATCTTCAACTGTGGCATAATCACTTCACTCAACCTCCTTGTCAAAGAGTCCTGAGCTGAAGCCTCACTCTTCGATCCAAACTTCCTTAGACCCTCTTTTCGTGGCAAGTCTGTGGACTCTTAATTTAGGTTAGAGGAGGAGGGAGGGAGGGAGACCCTACTTTGTAGGACCTGGGGTTTAGAACTCACCCTCTCTAATAGCAATCACTTACCTTCCCGACCGGCTTTGCGCTCCGTCTGAACTTCCGCCCAGCTCCCGCCGCTCTCTGCTGCGAAAAGACCGTTGGCGTCGAGGTAAGTTCTTTATATAGTAATCACTTACCTTCCCGACTGGCCTTGCACTCCGCCTGAACTTCCGCCCATCTCCCGCCGCTCTCTGCTGCGAAAAAGTGCTTCCAAATAAACCTGTTGGACTATAACCTGATGTTGTGTGAGTTTTAACTTTGTACACCTCAGTCCAACACCAACATCTCCAAGTCATTTTGAATGTTTCCAACAGCCACTTTACATTCCTCCTCAGATATAAACAATTCCCTTATGACTGACTCTCTTATCCTTTCCTTCCCTTTGTAAGTGTTAGGGCTGCCCATGGTTCTTAGTTAACATAAAATGTCTGCCTGAGGTTTTTAGTTGACATAAAAATAGCTACAGAAGATTATTAGCTGAAGCAGTAATTTATAGTCAGAATTATGGCGTTCATACTCATGGCAACCAGATAAGATAATAAAATGTCTCAGAACTCACACAATCGGGTCTTATTAAGAAGGAGCAAAAATGTAGCCATTGCTTACGTTGAGAGAGTTTTGATAATAGGAGCACTGGCAGAACCCATCCTTGCAAGCTAATTTAAAACTTTGCTTTTAATGTGGAAAAGAAGGGCAACAGCTTGAGTCACATTGGTTAAAATCCTTCAGGTGATTGTAATCACACATACATATATATATCATATATAATATATTTCAAAATAGTATTTTAATGTATACAACATCATGAGATTTGTTTGGATTCCTCTAGAGTCAGCTTTAGACATAGAAACTGTCTTGATAAGAAACACCCTTGAAAAGCCTTAAAAAGAGGTCCCTTTTCCAGCCCGTTCAAAGTTTGTTATTCAGTAAAGATTAGAAGAAATAGCCTGATCCCACGATAATTAAGACTCTTTAAGTAATTATCATTATGCATGGTATAAACTACATAGATGTGCTGAAGTTCTAAATTCAATCACCACACTAACATGAAGGAATTTAACTGAATATCCTGTGGACAGACAGCCTTCAACAGTACGGAGACGCTCCCTTCCTGTTAGCAGGGAGGATTGAATAACAGATGGGGAGAAATCAGCAATATTGGAATATAATTGAATAAGGTGCATTGTGAAAGGCAAGGATTGGTGACAAAGATGTCTGGTAAGCATCATGAGATCATGGGAAGGCCTGGATTGTCTATCATTGACCATGCAGTCACATGATTACCTTGATTGGATGTGTATATAATCAATTAACAATACAATTGGTTTGTTATAATTAAAAGTGGGCTGAAAGCAAATGTATAAAAATTTCTACCTTTTCTTTGTTAATTAAAGAAGCGTCTGGAGGTTTTCTTCCCACTAATGTAACATCAATACACTCTCTGATGTTGGAAGTGGACTCCAGGTGTTGAGTCATTCTGCCCCCACAGTCCAAACCCAGTATTGAACCTTCTTTAGACTGCCTCCAATATATATTTCCTTTGATCAGGGAACCAAAACTGATCCAGCTGTGATCTGACTTGTGCCTGTATCATTTTAGTAAGACCTCCCTACTTTATATTCTATTACCTTTGAAATATAGGCCAGCATTCCATTTGCCTTCCATATTACCCACTGAAACTGGATGCTAGCTTTTTGTGATTCATGCACTAAGACCCCCAAATCTCTTAGTGCTGCAGCTTTCTACAATCTTTCCCCATTTATATAGCATTCAGTTCCTCTGAACTTCCTGCCTAAGTGCATAATGTAAAATTCAAAGTTTTATATTGCATTGGCTAAATGTTTGCCCACTCAATTAACTTGTCCCTGTCCCTCTATAGTCTCTATTTGACTTTCAACCTATTTTTTGTATTATCTGAAAACTTTGTAACAGTACATTCATTTTCATCATCTAAGTCATTCATATACTATAACTAATTATGGCTCAATGTTTGATCCCTATGGATCAGAATAATGATGAGTAGACATTCTGAAAATACCAATGTCCTCTTCTCTTTATTATTTCTTTCTTCCTTCCACTCATTTGGACTCTACATCATCCAATCTAAGGTAGTTTCTTGCTGATGTACTCACTCTACCTTGTATTAACAAAACTAACCCACTACCCTTCTCTTCCTGCCTATCTTTTCGAAAGATCACATATAGTTGTACATCTACTTACCTGGAACCACATCTCTACGCTGACAATAAGATCCTAACAATTAACGTCTATTTGTACTGTTAATTCACTTATTTTGTTCTGATTACATTCTATATTCGTGTCAAGAGCTATTAATTTTGCCTTTAACCTCACATTTGCTACTTTTTGTTTGCCTGTATAATTCTGCCCCTCCCTATTCCTTTATGGGTATTAATATTAAAATAGTTGATCTGCAATGCCTCCAAAATCTTTTGCTTTGCAAGCCTAATTTCTTTCCCTCCCAAATCCTACCCTCTCCAATTACTTTAAAGTCCTATCTATAACCTGAATTATTTAATCAACCAGGATGATAGTTGCAACCCCTCTCAGCATTTTTCTGCTGACTGGAACAACTTTCTTCTTCGTCAGTACTAGTGCCAGTGTCCTGTGAAATGAAACCCATTCCTCTAATACCGATCTTTAAATCACAACTTAATTCCTTGAGTTCATTGACCCGATGTGAATTTGCCTGTGGCTCACATAATAATCCTTAGCTTGTCACCTTGGAGTTCTCTGAACTGTTCAAAATCTCTCAGCAGAACCTCCTTTCCAGTCTTATCATGACCTTTAATTCCAAAGCCTAGCCTCAAGGAATCGTCCTTAATCCTGGCACCAAACAGGCAATGCAGCCTTTGGGACTCACACACACATGGCTATAGAGCACAGTCTGTACCTTCTAATTATACTGCTCCTAATGTAACCACTGTTGTTGCAATCGTGGCAAACAAGAAAATCTTACATTCATCAATGAAATAATGACTCTTTAATCTAGTTGTTTGAGTTTCTGTTTTAGTGGTATTTTATGTTACAGCAGAAATGACTGGAGGTTGGTGACTGGGCTATCATACTGTTACCAAACACTCTTGTTAAGCTGAGTCTAAAAGCTTTTTTCTTCATTCACAGCATTGTTGGCTTGGACAGCATTTGTTGCCCATTTTGCCCAGTTTAGAGTCAACCACATTGCTATGGGTCTGGAGTCACATGTAGGCCAGACCAAGTAAGGATGGCAGTTTCCTTCCCTAAGGGACATAAGTAAACCAGATGGATTTTTCTGATAATTGAAAATGGATTCATGGTCATCATGAATCTTAAATCCAGACTTTTTAAAAATCAAATTCTACCCTTTGAATCTGGGTCCCCAAATATTATTGGTGTTTCTGGAATGACAAGCCAGAAATAATATGACTATACCATCACCTACCCACTATGGAAGTATATATTTTACAGTGGTAGAGGATCAAACACTGCTGAGTCCTAACAAGAGGCACTCGTCTTACACAGCATGATAACTAAAGTTACATGACAGATTGATGTTTTAAAAATATAGGCACTATTTATACACAGGCAAATATGTTAGTTAGTGGCACATCCACATTCTGACAAAAAGTTACTAAACTCAAAATATTTTTCTCTTTCTCTCTCCACACATGCTGCCAAACCTGTTGATTTTCCCCTTACATTGATTAATTAGGCTTAAATTAAGAATCCTGTCAGGGGTGAGAGTTGACTCTGTTGAAAAGTCATACTATATTACTTCTGCTCCCCACAAAGACAGTGTGATGTCATTAGTTTAGGTGGATCTTAATGTTTTAACATTAACTCTTTCAGAACAACTACCTCATACATGGCCTTAGACATTTACCCACAGTTGACATTTGTATACTGAAGTATATAATTATATTTACATTTACCATAATTCCATCTCCTTCCTAGACCTGACATCACAAATTCAGGCAATGTAGTGGTTTTGCACAGTTCTTCCAGAATGTGTTCTCTTTTGACTGGGAAGGTCATTAAATGCTTTGCTTGAGGTATTTATTTTCTTATCAACCTGTTCAGAGATGTTATGATATACCTCTGAAGCAGGTCGGACATGAACCCAGTCTATGAGGAACATTATCAAATACTTTAGTGAGGTCCATGTAAACAACATCTACTGCCTCACTGTCAACAATCACTTTCATCACTTCCTCAAATAAGTCAATCAAGTTTGAGAGACAAACTAACTATCTCAAAAATTCTTCTCCAAGTGAAAGTAAATTCTGTCCTTAAGGATCTTCTCCAATAATTTCCCTGTCATTGATGTAAGGCTGAATATAATTTTCTGGATTATCTCCATTGCCTTTCTTGAACAAAGGATTAACACTAGCTATTCTCTCATCTTGTGTGACCCCAGCTGCAGCTGAAGAGAATACAGAGATTTGTATCCTATCTCCTCTCTTGCAACCTTCAGTATTCTCAACTAGATCGCATCAAAACATGGCGACATATCCTGAAACATAGAGTTGAAGTAACTCTTCCCCTCCCTGATGTGTCATAGTGTTCAAAGCTTAGACTTCAGCTCATCAACTCTGAGTTGAAGTTTTTCAAGCAACCAATACTTGTTAAAGATGTGGTCATTATGAACCATCATGGAGTCCACCAGTTCCAATATCACGCAGGTGCAACTCATCACATTGCCTTGATTCTCTGTTTTATTTACCTAGTTCTTAATTTGATTTTCAAACATTTTCTACTGGTCTTCTAGTTTGTAACCTGTAAATATTTCCCCTATATACTTTCAATCTGACAGTAAACTATAATAAAGAGTTAGCTTAGAGCTATTACCAATGGATGAACTTACAATTTAGATTTAGATTCATTTAGTATTGTCACTTGTACTGCTGTGAAAAATGCATAATGTTGCCACGTGGTGGCTCAGTGGTTAACACTGCTGCCTCATAGTGTCAGGAACCCAGGTTTGATTCCCGCCTCGGGTGACTGTTTGTGTAGAGTTTGCACGTTCTCCCAGTGTCTGCATGGGTTTCCTCTGGGTGCTCTGGTTTCCTCCCACAGTCCAAAGATGTGCAGGTTAGGTGAATTGGCCTTGTTAAATTGCCTATACTGTTAGGTACATTGGTCAGGGGTAAATGTAGGGGAATGGGTCTGGGTGGGTTACTCTTTGGAGGGTTGATGTGGACTAGTTGGGCCAAATGGCCTGTTTCCATGCTGTAGGGAATCTAATTTAAAAAATCAGGCAATTATTGAATAAATTATACATACGATAAAGTACTGAATAAATTAATGTTGCTAAAATTGAAACAGCTTCAAAAGTTCATCTTTCCCTCTCTGTAGCCTTCACCCTCTTTGTTCTTCTAGTCACTGTCATCTGACATTGTCCCCGGGGGCACTCTTCCTTTTGTGTTAGGCCCCCAATCCTAGGCTTCAACTGATCCTGTAAAAAGAACTTATAAAATATGAACCATAAAAGTAAACAAAAATTACCTCTTCCCTTTTGTACTGACTTCTCATGCTGCCTCTAAATTTCCCCACTATATATTCACTCGGGTCGTGTCTCACTCCGGATATGATCTCTCTTTCCTGACTGTGTACCCCTCTTCAGTTGTAGCGAAGGCTGCCCTTAACATATTGAGCCAGGACCCCCTGACCAAAACTCTCCTCCTTGTTTTGACTGAAGCCTACTGACAACCATGACAAGTTTCCTGTCTTTATGTCTGTGCTAAACAACAAGATAAGACAGGGGCTACATGCTCCTGGTCTCTCTGGCTGAGGACACAAAATACAAAGAGGCAAGATAATGTAAGTTGAGTTTTCTCAAAGGCTTGATCAGTTTGGTAAGATAGAAAGCTGAATATTGACAAGGTGAGTTGGGCCATCAACAGAGGGTCTAACAAACTATAATTCCCCTTAATTTGTAGCTCGTCACTGCCTAGGGAGAAATTCACATTGCTGCTTGTCAAAAGCATACAAGATGAGAAGCTCAATTGTTGAGATGTGACTTGCCAGACTCCTCATCTGATTCTGCAACAAATCTTGCCAAAGCCAATGTCGCTCTGACTCTTATGTGACATTCTGTCTCCACACTAGCTGACCATCACTTTTTGCTTGCTAATACCTGCAGTATTCTGGTTCAATGTTCATATATGGAAAGTCTTGTGAGTTGTTGCTGCTTCTCAAAGTATGACCTATTCGTTGTGCCCATTAGGAATCTGTGAGGATGCTACTTATCATGTTCTTTATCTGATAGCAAATTCAAGGCAGAACCACTGCCGCAGTGACCACTGTAGATGTTCCTCCGATGACAAAATGAACTTAGTTGATTGGCCTGTTCTAAGTTGTTTCAAATCTCTAAGAAGGGTGTATGCCAACTTAAAGAGGATGGGCTTACATCTGAACAAACATGAACCGTGCACAAACCTTTCTGCAAGATTCCAGTTGTTCCTAGTTTGAACTTACTTTGACTGGCTGCTGAACATGGTTTACATAGATACTGTATTTATTAATCAATAGTACATTGTTTCCATGAACACTGAAAGAATAAAGTCACTATTACCTTTATTGTGGCAATACTTTGACAAAAGATTGTTAGTGAAGTCAAGGATAGCATATTTCCTTCAAGTGTGAGAAGATTCTATCAAGTGCATTATTCTATAATGAGGTAATCTACATAGTTACATCAAGTGCTGAAAAGAATTCATTCACTTTTTACATGTCGCAAGAGATTTCATCTTGCTATCTTATAATGATGCAATACACTTATAATAGTGTAATGAGTGCTATTAGTGAAGCAGAATTGGATCCCAAAACATCACATGCAATTAACTGTCAGCTAATGAGCAGATGTTTTTATATTAATGATAGCTTTAACATCTGTTAGCCTTCATAACACACAGTAAGATGTCAGAAAACATACTTGGAAATGAGAAGTTTATAGTTTTAACCTTCAACAGCTTTTCACAATGGAATTTCTGCAATATTCCAAGCAACAGAAGCTTATTAACGTTTGAACTGAATGTAATCAATGGATAAATAAAGTAATATGTGCTAACAATTGACGTTGCTTTGATAGGTCTATACATGGCTGCTCAGCTGGCTAGTGTCACACAAGGGGCACACAACCTGAGTACATTCAGATTAGTTTGCTCATAAGCTTGAAAGAAGTGAAGGATGTTGGATGATTTTATAAATGATCATCTCCGTCAAACCAGGACCAGATATTGAAAAGTCAGAAGATGAGGAAAACATCTTAAAATATGAAGGCACAGAATCTGATTGAGAAAACTGAATGTGAAGTTAGAAGTCTATCTGAAATATATCTCCACGTACATCTGTACAATCTTTGCATGGACAGAGCAAGCACAAAGCAATACTTGATCACTAATAATAGCTCAGCAATGCTCAGTTTAAAAACTCAGAATAAAGAGGTACCAACTTAAGACTGAGGTGAGGAGGAATTTCTTCTCTAAGGGGGTTATACGTCTCTGGAACTCCTTGCCACCGAAAGTTGTTGGAACAGAGTCCTCCTGAATATTTAAGGCTGATATAGATTGATTCTTGATCAGTAGGGGGATCCAGGGTTATGGGAAAAAGGCAGGAAGTCATGAGGAATATTGGAATATACATGATCCTATTGAATAGTGGGCAAACTCGAAGGGCCAAATAGCCTATTCCTGTCCCTATTTATTCATGGTCTTGTGGTCTTACAGATTGACATCTATTCATGAATGAAAACAAGCAAAGATGTGTTCAGTACTGGACTTTGTCTCTGGTTGAACTTCAGATACAAGAAGTCAGAAGAATGGTGATAATGGCTGACCTGAGCATCAAGACAAGCAAAGATTTCATGATGGACCTGCAGAAGAACTTCAGGGCTTAAAAACATATCAGTAAAAGCAGTATACTGCAGTCCTGGAAACCTGAAACAAACACACAGAATGCTGGAAAACTCGATCGGTCTGGCAGCATCTGTGGGAAGAAAGCAGAGTTAATGTCTGAAATATGGTCACTCTTCATCAGAACTCTATTCTTAGGGGCTGGCACATGTTAGTTATCAATGTGGGATGTTTGTGGCTAGCCCTGAGATATTGGTGCCTAGTGCCCAACATAGAAGTTATTGGAAGCTCAAACTTCAAAGCACCTGCTTGATTGTGTTTTCCCAATATTTAGTTTGATGGGTGATTATTTGGATAAAAATAGTGTGCAAGGGGTCAGGGATAAAGCATAGGATTGACCTTGGGTTCCACCTTACATTTCAGTTGTAATTAGTGAAACTTTGTAAAACCAAACTGATCAGTTTCAACCGAATCAAACAGTTTAAATCAGAAAATTTAATTAAAATATTGCTGCTTTAATTGTTACGCTCTGTCCCTATCATCAGCGGACTTGCACCTAAAGCTGTTGTGAATATCTACAACAAAACCCAAACATTTTAGAATATAACTTCTAGTTTTACAAAATAAAATTAATGTGGTAGAAAATGGTAATGGTTGATTAAGAAATTGTTAGAACCAAGCCTGAAATAAAGGCAATTCAAATGTGCTTTGAATTTTTTACACTTAACAAGTGGGAGCCATCTTCACTCAAAAGATTCACAGCTAGAAAGTTAATATCATAAAAAAGTAGGTGAGCTTCCTTATCAAAAGAAATGGCGACATTACTGTTGCAGTTATTCCACTTAAAGGTATGTTATTTTTGCAGTTTTCCAAAGGTAAGGCAAGTTTTGGAATTAACAGGTATGTCATTTATGTTTTCACCTGGGACCAGGCTATATCTGTTGCATTGTTGTTAACGTGGGTGGTACTGAGTGAAGTTAATTGTTTTGAATTCATCCTGTGAATTCAGTTAGTGCACAGCCATCAGGCAAGGCTGATGAATGTTTAGAAGTCATTAAATGCCTCAAGTTAGTTTGGGAATCTTAGAATTCCTTGGGATAAGAAATAAAGCCAGACTTTCATCTAGAGTAGGCTAAATGCTAGATCAAATGCTAGATCCCAGCTATGCCTGCCTCTTCGTAGGATATGTGGAACAATCCATCTTCCGCAACTACACTGGCCCCACCCCCCACCTTTTCCTCCGCTACATCGATGACTGTATCGGCGCCGCCTCGTGCTCCCACGAGGAGGTTGAACAGTTCATCCACTTCACCAACACCTTCCACCCCGACCTCAAATTCACCTGGACAGTCTCAGATTCCTCCCTCCCCTTCCTCGACCTTTCTATTTCTATCTCAGGCGACCGAATCAACACGGACATCTACTACAAACCAACCGACTCCCACAGCTACCTGGACTACACCTCCTCCCATCCTGCCCCCTGTAAAAACGCCATCCCATTCTCCCAATTCCTTCGACTCCGCCGCATCTGCTCCCAGGAGGACCAGTTCCAAAAACGCACATCCCAGATGGCCTCCTTCTTCAAGGACCGCAATTTCCCCCCCGACGTGGTCGACGATGCCCTCCACCGCATCTCTTCCACTTCCCGATCCTCCGCCCTTGAACCCCGCCCCTCAACCGCCACCAGGACAGAACCCCACTGGTCCTCACCTACCACCCCACTAACCTCCATGTACAGCGCATCATCTGCCGCCATTTCCGCCACCTCCAAACGGACCCCACCACCAAGGATATATTTCCCTCCCCTCCCCTATCAGCATTCCGTAAAGACTACTCCCTCCGTGACTCCCTCGTCAGATCCACACCCCCCACCAACCCAACCTCCACTCCTGGCACCTTCCCCTGCAACCGCAGGAGGTGCAAGACTTGCGCCCACACCTCCCCCCTCACCTCCCTCCAAGGCCCCAAAGGAAACTTCCATATCCGCCACAGATTCACCTGTACCTCCACACATATCATCTATTGCATCCTTTGCACCCGATGTGGCCTCCTCTATATTGGGGAGACGGGCCGCCTGCTTGCGGAGCGTTTCAGGGAACACCTCTGGGACACCCAGACCAACCAACCCAACCACCCTGTAGCTCAACATTTCAATTCCCCCTCCCACTCCACCAAGGATATGCAGGTCTTTGGACTCCTCCATCGTCAGACCACAGCGAAACGACGGTTGGAGGAAGAACGCCTCATCTTCCGGCTAGGAACCCTCCAACCACAAGGGATGAACTCGGATTTCACCAGTTTCCTCATTTCCCCTCCCCCCAGCCTGTCTCAGTCAAATCCATCAAATTCAGCACCACCTTCCTAACCTGCAATCTTCTTCCCGACCTCTCCGCCCCCACCCCAGTCTGACCTATCACCCTCACCTTGACCTCTTTCCACCTATCACATTTCCGACGCCCCTCCCCCAAGTCCCTCCTCACTATCTTTTATCTTAGCCTGCTGGACCAACTTTCCTCATTCCTGAAGAAGGGCTAATGCCCGAAACGTCGATTCTCCTGTTCCCTAGATGCTGCCTGACCTGCTGCGCTTTTCCAGCAACACATTTCCATCTCTAAATGCTAGATCAGTTGTCTATAATGCAGCTTGTGATCGGGAGCTGATACTCCTTAGAAGATAAAATTGGAAAGAGGAAACAATCACTGGAAGATTGTTCAGCTAGAAGCAATACAAAGACAGTAAATCTTGAAGTATCGGGAGTTGTTGAAGAAGTCAGGTTGCATCCAGTTTGAAGCTATTGGAAACTAAAGGTGTTTTTCTGATGTTCTGAGTCACTGAGCAGGAGTTGCACAGAGATCTATGTAATTGATGGCCACTGCTGCCATCATGTTATATGTGCTGGAATCTAAAGTCTTGAGGTCAGCAAAGAAAATGGTGAGTGACTCATCTAAAGTTTAGTGTAAAGACCTTTTTGCAACATTGTAACTTGTTAGAAGCTATATCAGAGACAATTCCATACAGCAGTGTGTTGATGTCAAGAAAAGTTAAGGTTTGTAAGATAATACAGAAGCTTTGGTTGGTGGGATGTAGAAGATAGAATGTTTATAACATAAGTCTTTCTAAATGATAGTTTTAAATAAATAGTACTTACTTTAATCCTTTTTTGATGTGTAATAAAGTATGTTTTTATTTAAAATCGTTAAATTTCATGGCATTGTACCATTGGTTGATTGTTTGGATTACTTATTTAAATGTTAACAATCCCTAACTATATCACAATAGTCTAAGTCTGCCTTTCAGTTTTGAAATTTTATAGGAAAATCTGTATTCTAGTCCTCTGAGACTTTTCAGTGTTAAAACAAAAAGTCAATATCTCAGCTCTCAAACCAAATTGTCAAGTCTATGTTATTTTAATTGGATATCGTCTTAAAATAGGCTGTAAAAATAGATTGCATTTCCTTTGTGATGTGACAGTCCTTTGAAACTTTGAATAAAATTTCTTTTAACCCTCTTTTGTGTGTAAAAATATTATAGAGTAAACACATTAAGCAACATAGAGGATAGGATTTCACATCTCTTAAGGATACATATATAAAGGCACTCCTGAAGAAAAGCACATGCTAAAGTTGTAAATCGGAATCCTATCCAAATGGGTGGGATGGGCAAAAAGGGAATACTGCAAGGTCACTTTGGTTGGCACACTGACACTCAAAATTTTCATGAGGCCTGGAAACGGGCAAACAACCTGCCTAATTGAATCAGGCAGGAGGTTGTGGAAAAATAGCAAGTGAACTGCAACATTTAATTGATACAAACAGGTAGCATGCGTATCAATATACGCTGTTTGTCTTTAACCAGGGACTGTGGGGTCTAACCAATGGTTTCTGAGAGGCAATCACATGAGGCTGCTCAAAAACTGGTCCAGAAAGATTCCATTTTGTTTTTGCTGGTTGCCTCAAATGGTACAGTTCTGTCACTGACCCAACTAGATCAGAGGACATGAAGTGGAGGATCGATCGACTGTGGAATCAAGGGTTGTGGGCATAAGGCAAGAACAGGATACTGATTGAGGATGATCAGCCATGATCATAATGAATGATGGTGCTGGCTTGAAGGGCAGAATGGCCTACTCTTGCACCTATTGTCTATTGTCTATTGACTGCACGTAGTTCACTTTGGCTCCAAGACCTCTTAGGACTGATGTCACGATGAGCAAGCAAGCAAGGAGCCAACCCCTGGTCTTAACAGCTATTTTGGGTTCAACATTAACACTGACCCCATTCTTTAAAACTACGTTTTTTTGTTTCAAACACAAGGGCTATAACTTTGTGGCAAATCATGATAAGAATGTGGGTAAGTGGAGTTGAAATGCCCATCAGCCATGATTAAATGGCGGAGTGGACTCGATGGGCCGAATGGCCTTACTTCCACTCCTATGTCTTATGGTCTTATGGTCTTATAATAAACAATGTCCATTCTTTTCCCAAATGAAACTTGGTTCCTGTAGCCATTATAATTTTTTCTCACCTGAGCCGTGGTTTAAAAAGATAGACCTCCCTTTTTTATTGTGGTCTCAATAATCTCTTTACACTGTTTTTTTTCTGTCAGAATCTGTTTGTTCAACGTTTTGAATTATCTCATTTTCTCCTTGATCCTGGTTTTGCAATGTTACTGGTGCTGTGAACTCAGCTTCATTTATTACAATGTCCCTTGACTTTTTGACTGCAGCTGTGAATAGTGGCATCCAAATGTGATGGCAGCTGTATTCACGGTTAGCTGTAAATATTCAAGTTTAATTTCTAGCCTTTTCTGTCATTTCTGCCTTATTGATTTAAAGGATTCCTCTTGTACATTAGATATTCCAATTTTACTCATGAACCTCTGATGCTGTTCATTTCTAAGCTAAACCTCTCATTGGGAATGCACCTGAAATTCTTGCTTTCTAATGGAGTTCTGAAGTGTCCAAATGTGACTGACTTCCAGTTCACACTTATTTTGCACTCCTCTCACCATGTTCAAAGTGATTTTGCTGTTTAATGTTGTTTCTCCATTTTTGATCTTCCTTTGTCCGATGGCTGTTTGATTGTTCAGCTGCTGACTATTTGTTGGGGTATTTATTAAAGTTACAAAATCCTTTAAAGCTGTAAATTTCCAATATTGTTACTTGTTCCACTGGAATTCTCTGCTCTTGGGTTCATTGGAAACTCGGACTATTGTTGCCTTATGGGATTAATTACCGATGGCACTGTTGCCACCATGTTGTATATCCTGCAATGCCAACCATTAACAGTTTGTGAACATGGTAGCTTTCTGCCAGCATTCACTTTCCTTGAATGCATCTTAGGGTCTGCTTGATTTACAATGGAAGATGAAAACTAGAAAAATCATAATGAGAAGAAACTATTCTCTGAAATAACATTCAATTCGTTGCCTGATTGCAATCCTTGTGCAAGTTACATGAATAAGTTAGGCATTATTACTAAGACTTTGGGAAATCTGTAGATAAAAGTCTACTCCCTGCAGGTTCCTCCGAAGTTTTGTATTTCCTTGCTCAGCTCTTTAGAACATTATCAGATTGGATAGAGCTTAGTATAATCTCCAATACTAACTCTTTCAGACTAGTACCATGTAAAACCCAGAGTTGTTAGTAAAGTGGCAGATGCTCAAGGTACACGAGCTTCTGGAACTATGCTCACCCTGTCTTAGACTTCAAGGAGTTCCTCCAGGCCATGTGTGCTGCCATTTCCCTCCTGCCTGTGGGTGTTCTCTCCTTCATCAGTTGTTTGATGGCCCACATTCCAAATGTTGGCCCAATCTGGTGATGCCCACAAACAATGACTGAATAAGTAGCAAGATCCAGCAGGCCAATTGATAGATGTCAGAAATGTGGTCCGATCTGAGAAGCATAATTGAATCTGTAGACCTTGTACATCAATGGCTGGGACCAGCTCTTCATCATTCTCAGGGTGATACAAGTGCACATTGAAAGAGGAGGAGCAGCTGCCTTCTGCCTCTGAGTCCTTTCTTAGATGCTGAGTTGTGGGCAGCAATACCTCAAGTCACTGTGATAACAGACAGGTTTCCTACAACTGTGAGGGAGACTCTCAATATGTTGGATTTGTCAGGCATCCAGGACCCAATAGATGCTTATCATTTTGAGGTACACTTTATGAAAGGGCTACTGTCTCCCTCTGCTTAATGTGAAATAAGGATGCACTATATTTTGATGATGTTTACTTTCCATTACTTGTTGGCTTCTACAACCTCAGGAATACAGTGGCTCAATCCAGAGACTGATTAGTCGAGGTACAACCACTGAGATCCTCACTTTTCCTTTGTATTATATGGAAGTATTACTGGGGCAGAAAGAGAATGCTTTACTGGCATAAGCTATCAGTTACCAGGATTCATCTGAAATATTCCCAGAATGGCCTGTCCTCAGTCTCCTTGTCCTTATATCTTTACACCTCTCCTGTTGTTCTTGACATGCTATAAGCTGCACTAACAGGATGGCAGCATCCGCCATATACTCATCATCAGAGGAAGCAATATGTTGTCATTATTGTTCAATTACTCTTCCCTCTCTTAGGGCCAGGTTGTGTACATGTTTTAAAATAGATGAGTTAATGTTGACTGATCAGGGAAATAAACAAGTGAATGGCTGTCATCTTTTTATTTGAGTGATGTCATCAAATATATCTGCCTCTTCTCTTAATTCTGTTGTCTTAAGATATGATTTGCTATGAAGCATAGAGAATAAAGAAATGTGTTCACCTTGCACTCTCTGGGTTTATTCTGCAATCATCAAGTAATTCTCTATTGCATGACTTATCTCTTCCATAAAGTCAAGTTTAATTTCTTGCCTGAACTCATTCGTACTTTAAATCTGATTGGAGGTGTAATACTGTCTCTAGTGTTACCAGATTTAATTGCTGTTGCTTCTGTTATTTAAATCATGTACTTGAAAGCTGTTGCAGGACTTTATTTTGTAGATGTAGCTTGCTTTGCTGTTCATTGTTCTAACTTCCATAAGAATTTCATTTGCAGTAAATGTTGAGCTCTTCAGTGATGTTTTACTTATTTAATAAAGGTGAATTGCTAATTTTTGAAGAAGTTTTGTTGATTTAATAAAGATTTTTAACTTCTATGCTCTTATTTTCCTTTTCAGAATTTTGCTTAACTTCTGTGAATTAAAGTTGTAAATGTTATAAATGTTGAAGAATTATAATTTTATTTGTACTGAAAACGTTATTCTCAATTTTTAAAGATAATGAGGAGTAGGGATTTATATCGATTCTTTCATAAATGGAATCAGGTTCTCCCCACGTATTTTGTCAAGAACACCTTATAATTTGGAATACCTCAATCACATCTCCTCTAAGCCATCTTTTCTCCAAGAAAAAAAATCATAATCTGTTCAATCAAGCTTTACAACTAAAGCTTCTCAAGGGAGGCGAAGGTCTAGGGGTATAATCGCTCGACTGTTAACCCAGAAACCTGGAATAATGTTCTGGGACGTGGGTTTGAATCCCGCCACAGCCAGCTGGGGGAATTTGAATTCCATATTTTTAAAAAATCTGAAATTTAAGAGTTGACTGATGACCATGAAACCATTGTCAATTGTCAAAAAAACCATCTGGTTCACTAATGCCCTTTAGGGAAGAAAATCTGCCATCCTTACCTGGTCTGGCTACATGTGACTCCAGAGCCACAGCAATGTGGTTGACTCTCAACTGCTCTCTGAAATGTATCAATCGCTACATTGACCATGGAACTGGAAAAGATAACAGCAAAAACACAAACAGCCCTTTTGACCATGCAAAGACCTCTCTACCAACATCTGGGGATTATTGCCAAAATTGGGAGAGCTGTCTCGCAGACTTGTCAAGCAACAGTCTGACAGTCATTCTTACGGAATCATACCTTACAGATAACACCCCAGACAGACCCAGCAGATGTGGTGGCATGGTGGTATACAGATGGGAGGGAGTTGCCCTGGGAGTCCTTGACATGGTTAAACATGGGCAAAGAAACATCTTACTGGTTACTATGTATCATCTTCAGCTGATGAGTCATTACTCCTCCATGAACAACACTTGGAGGAACCACTAAAGGTGGCAAGGGCGCAAAATGTCCTCTGGGTGGGGGATTTCAATGTCCAAGAGTGGCTCAGCAGCAGCATTACTGATTAAGCTGGTCAGGCCCTAAAGGACATAACTGCTAGACTGGGTCTGTGGCAGGTAGTGAAGGAACCAAAAAAAGGAAAAATATGCTTGACTTCATCTTTACTAATCTGCAGGCTGCAGAAGCATCTGCCCATGACAGTATAGGCAAAAGTGACCACTGCACTGTTCTTGTGGAGACAAAGTCCTGCCTTCACATTGAAAATAACCTCCATCATGCTGTGTGGCACTATCACCGTGCTAAACGGGACAGACTTCGAACCAATCTAGCAACTCAAGACTAGACATCAATGTGGCACTGTGGGCCATCAACAGTAGCAGAACTGTACTCCAGCACAATCTGCATCCTCATGGCCTGACATACTCCCCACTCAGCCATTACGATCAAGCTAGGGGATTTAACTTGATTCAATGGAGAGTGTAGGATGGCTGCTAGGAGCAGCATCAGGCATACCTAAAAATGAGGCATCAACTTGGTGAAGCTACCAAACAGAACTACTTACATATCAAGTGGCATAAACAGCAAGTGATAGACAGAGCTAAGTAATTCCACAACCAACAGATCAGTTCTAAGCTCTGCAGTCCTTCCACACCCAGTCGTGTATGGTAGTGG